>NC_085036.1:6748325-6922662 GCF_963692335.1 Osmerus eperlanus
TGCTCACCTGCCTGTTCACGTCCCCCAGCCACGGTAAGAACCCTCCACCTCTACCGCTCTCTCCTTTATTCTCTCGGTCTCTCCTTTTCTCTCTCTTTAGAGGTGTATCAGTGTATGGATATCGTTAACTCTGACTCTCGTTTATATGCATCCCTCTCAATCTCTCTCTCTGTATCGATTTCAGTTCTAACTTTTTACAGATTTCTTTTTTATATCTCTCCTAATGTTTCATGTTTGTCCTTTCAGTGGGCTGGAAGTTGAAGGAAATATTCTCTGTGTATCTAAACATTAACCTTTGACCAGAAGGTCAAACCACCTTTTCACATTATTGTAATTGGAGAGAGAGAGAGAAAAAGAGAAGGAAAGGTGAGATAGCAACAAGTCGTTAGAATGTCCAGGACAGACGAATTCTGTTCGATGTACCGTTTTCCTGGAAGTGTTTTTGAATCCTCCTGGCCACCGTACAGCTGAAACTCATCCTGCAACCCAACTCCAACCAGAGCACTCAACACCAAGCTCTCTGTTACATCTGTGGCGTATGTGTGTTAGTGTAATCACTAGTGTGTAAGCATACAAATGTGTGTGTGTGTGTGTCTGTGTGGATGTATACATTTGTATTTGTAAATGTGTGTGTGTGTGGGCGTCCCTTAGCGGTGGAAATCATCGACCCCGGGGAGGTGGTGTACGTGGACTCGCGCCTAGACGGGGTGGTGGGCCGAGCGGTGATTCTGGAGTGCGGAGCCACCTTACCTGACGTCTACATCTGGGGCTTCACTAAGCCAGGGACAGACGCCATACGAGCTGTAGTCTACGACTTTGGGAAAGGCCCCAAGCTCCAGCAGCTGGCACAGACTCTGGGAGACTTGCAGGTCATCTCGAAAAGTGCCTCAGTAAGCATTGAGAACCTCCAACTGGCTGCTCGTGGACTGTACACCTGCCAGGCCTTGTATGACACACCGCAGGGAGCCAAACTCTACTACTACTACACACATCTGTTTGTCCTGGGTGAGACACACAATTGATGTCAATTGCAAACAGTGACTGACACGTTTCACCCACAGTCCTAGGTAGCCTGAGGGATGAGGAATGGGGTTTAATCCAGAGCTGTTGTGTCTCTTCCCGCGTAGTTCCGGTCACCAAGCCCTACATTCTGGTGAGTGATGCGTCTCCGGTGGAAGGATTCTCCGCGTGGCTGCGCTGCGGCCTGGAGAACGGGACCTCGCCCATTTACTATGAGTTTGAGCAAGAGACTCACAATGGATTTCTCAAGACCTTTGGCCAGGGAAACAGCAGCCGGATCAACATGACAGAGATCAACCGCAACCACACTGGCTGGTACCGGTGTAGCGCCCGCAATGCGGTCAACCAACAACGATCTGATCGCATCTGGTTAGACATCATCTGTGAGTCTATACTCTCATTACTACTCCCTACAACACACACTCAATCAACCCCAACTGTACTAGACGTATGCTTGCCCTAATATAGAACTGTGCACCTCGAATCCATGGAAAGCAACCATGAGAGAGTGTGTTTGTGTTCTTGTGTGAGCATGCTTGCATGCTTGTGCATGTGTGTTTGGATTCCAACCCCTTTTGTGTTTGTGTGTGCTCTTGCATGCATGTGTTCCCTCCCCAGACGGTCCTGACATCCCTCAGATAGACGTGACTCCGTACAGCGTGACCGAGCGTGGCTACTCTGCCCTGGAAAGAGAGACGGTCTCCCTGCTCTGTCAGTCCCAGTCCAACCCGCCCAGCCAGTACGTCTGGTTCTACAACAACTCCCAGGTCTACACCGGACCCCAGTTCACCATCACCAGGATCCTGCGCATGCACACCGGCATCTACGCCTGCCTGGCCCAGAACACTTACCTCAACACCCGTGCACGGAAGACAATCACTCTGACCGTCTACTGTGAGTCTCCACACTTCACTCTGTCCACTAACCCATACCCATGGGTCAATCCTGTCTGGGTCTTACCTGTAAGTGAGTTAAGTGTTCTCCAGTCCTGGGAAGTTACCGACATTGGTTGTAAAGAGCTGTAGGCAGTCTAAGCTGAAGCAAAACGTGAGGAGAAATTAGTTCCATCTCAGTCTGACAAATTTGATAAAGACAGGTCTATTGGCCGGTTGAAAACGTTGAGCTAAAAGAGGAATTGAAGAACACTGTTCTTGCAACTGGTTGACTGTCCCCTCACCTTTAACTCCCCCCCCCCCCCAACCCTCCTGTGGTTTGTGGGCGTCTCTGGTTGCTCTTCATCTCTCCCTGCACCTCTCTTCCTCTTTCCAGTGTCCCGTGTGACCTCCTGAACACGGGCTCTGCCACTCCCTGGTTTCCTGTGTCCTACCTCTGTGTCTGATTCCATACCGCACACCTTTTCTTGACAGTCACACACACACACACACAAACACACACACATACTCAGCACGCAGACATGCACAGACCACCTTTAAACGCACTCAGACCCACCCACGCGCACAGACACACGTACACGGCGGAGTGCAGCAGAGGTCTCCAGGGTGGAACGCCGAGGAAGGTGATGGAACTGTCCGGAGGTTCTGACGGTCAAAGGTACCCCCAGCCGGTGTGACGCCACTCGCTGACGTCACAGTCATGGCAAGCGCTTGCTGGCTTCTTGCCATCGTTTCTGTGCCGACAAGCGCCATCACACTCGCAGATCCACGCGGTCCCCAGCAATGGCACCTGTCTTTGACACTGGCACCCCAACCAATAATCCGTTTCTCAAGCCACCTAAATAGACACATCCTGTTACTGTACTGAAGATACATGGTTTTTTACTGTCTTAAGGCAACATTAAGTCCCATTAGACAGTAACTACCCTATCCAACCTTCCAAGACTCACGAGAAGACCGAGGTATTTAACAAAAGAAAGGTGACACTGATTGCCCGCTCTCACCTCCCTATGACCACCTTCAACTCTGCCCTGCACTGTGTTACGCTGTATCTTGTCCCCACAGACCCTCCCGATGGTTCCCCTTCCTGCGTCGTGCAGCCAGCGCTCAACTACTCCTCCCTAAGCCTGCAGTGTACCTGGCCAGGGGGCCTGCCACCACCCTCCCTTCGATGGAGCCCTGGCCTATTGGCCCTTGGACAGGAAGGGGCGGTCCTGGGGGAGGAAGGGGCAGTGCTGACCAACAACGTCACCATGTTGCAATCCGGAGCTACAACCTTCAACAACTCCCTGTTCACCTGCCAAGGCTCCCACCTGGCCCTTAATCAAAGCACACACTGCACAATACGGACCTGTAAGTATCTGAAAGCGTGTGTGTGTGTGTATGCATATGGAAGCATCACAACGCATCACCTTCACGCAATATTTTCCCTCCCTTCATCATTTCTTTCTTTCTGTCTTTCTTCCTTCACCATGTCTCTCTCTATGCCTTCATGACCCAGGGTCTCCCCCTGGTGCCCCAGTGTGTTTTGCATACGCAACACGTGACAACCAGCAGCTGATGCTCTCCTGCTCCTGGGTGGGCGGAGCTCCCCGGGCTCTGCTCTGGTGGGAGGGACCAGGGGGCCAGCAGCACGGAGGAGGGGAGGAGAACGCCAACATTCTGGTTCTCCGCTCTGGCTCCGCCCAGAGTGGGCAGGCCTACACCTGCCATGGGAAACATCCACTCCACCCCCTGCCCCAGCCCTGCACCCTGAAGCTGGGTAAGAGTAAATCAAGAGCACCTCAAACGCTGCAGAAAATAACCCTGAGTCAGGATAGAGCAGGATTTATATCTATCTTAAATGTCTAGCAGTGTACTTTATTTTGGCAAGAAAGTTAAGTCACCACAATTTACCATCAGAACCAAAGTAATGACTTAACCATTCATTAAAGAACATGACTAATTTGTTCATCCATCTCTGCAGAAGCTCCAGTGTTGCTGACCCAGAGGAGCATGGTGTCTGTGTATGAGGGCAGTGACGTCGAGCTCACCTGCATCCTGACGGCCAACTACCTTCCAGCCAGTGACATCACCTGGTTCAACAACCGTAGACAGGAAGTCCGGAACGTTCCTCAAAAGTACTTGATGCAGCGAGGGGCAGCCTGGGCCAATCTGACGGTGCGGGAGACCGACGGTTTCCAAGACAGCGGCCAATACTGGTGTTCCGCATCCAATGCCGTGGGAGGGGCGGAGATCCCGATCACATTATTGGTCAAGAGTAAGGACCTCTTCACGACATCTCTTTCATTCTCTGTCTGTTGATATTGCTACATTGATCAAATTGGCGACATTTCCTCTTCCTCCCTCTGTCTCTCTCTCTCTAACATTTGCTCTGCATTTCTCTCACCTACTTCCTTCCTCTCGTTCTCCCTTTCTTACAGGATACCCCATGCCTCCGAACGTGACCCTGGTCAGACTGGTGTACAGCACTCCCCAGCGCAGTGAGGTGCAGATAGAGTGGCGATTGGAGGGAGAAGGAAAGAGCGTCAACGAGGGAGCGAGAGACGGAGGGCTCACCAGGTTCATGCTGGAGCGCAGGAGCATAGAAGAAGAGGCGACGACCCCGGGAAGGAAGAGGAGTGGAGAGGAGGAGGAGGAGGAGGAGGAGGAGGAGGAGGAGGAGGAGGAGGAGGAGGAGGAGGAGGAGGAGGAGGAGGAGGAGGAGGAGAAGGAGGAGGAGGAGGAGAGATGGGAGGGGAGGAGCAGTTCTCCCTCCTGGCTGCAGGTGGGGGAGCAGGGGCCAGATGTGCGATATCACACCCTGGGCAGCCTCATTCCCACCATCACCTACCAGTTCCGCGTCACAGCTGTCAATCACCGCACTGTGGGACATCCTTCCCCAGCAAAGACCCCAGGTTAGAGAGAGGGAGGGATAGATGAGTTGGTGAGAGGAGAGGCGAGAGAGGCAGGTTAGGAAGAGAAAGAGAGACTGGAGGAGAGAGGGAAGAAGAGGAGGAAATGGAGAAAGGGAGAGGGTGGGACCATTTAAATGTACATACAGTGTCTATGGGTGTGACAGAACAAGCAGCTAGCAAAGATGAGCAATGTTTCAGATCAATATCACTGTTGTTCATGTTGCTAATGATGAAAATGATGCAATTCCATCTTCTTTGTATTGACAATGAATGATCCCGCGAGATGCTAACAGTTTGTTCCTCTGATTTTCTTATCCACTCAGGTGAAAGAGCACACGTCACACGCATACACACAACACACACACACACACAATCTCAATTTCTCCAACTTCTTGCGTGTGACTCGCCCTTCCTCACCCTCTACAACCCCTCCTTTTCTCATTGTCTTTCCATCCACCCCTTGTCTTCTCTCCTTGTTGGTTCTTGTTTGGCTGTTGTCTTTTGGGGTTATTAGGGGGATGGGATCAAAAGTCATTGTGTTTAGGCCGTAGCCAGGGTTGTAGTTCAGGCTTGTAACTATGCTATTACGCATGAAACTATGGCAACTATATGTAGAGTCGTTACTTTGGTAGGTTAAGTTTATCGTGAATGTCAACATTGTTGCTATGGTGACTAGTTCAGGGGTGCTGCTTTGCTAGGGTAACTGTGATGTTTTACAGCGGACCCGCCCTTCAACGCATATCCTGCTGTGATTGGAGCAGCCATCGGGGGGATGATCCTCGCCGCCATTGCCACAGTGCTGCTGTTCATGTTCATCATTCGCAACCGCAACAACAATCCCCGTGAGTCTGACACACGCCTGCACACCCACGCACACGCACACAACTGAACTGAATGTTAACGATGTGAATTCCTCGTCTATCCACAGGACTACATGACATGCTGTTCGGCATGTGAGTATGGACCTTTTATAAAGCTCTATGTATTCATACCAAACATGAACGCAGTGTGATATTGACCAGTGGAGGGTGTGTGTCTCTACAGGCAGCACAGCCAGTCCAGAGAGAACATCAACATTCCTGAAGATGAGATCATGGAGGGAGCTGAAGGAGGTGGTGAGCTTGGCCCCTCCCCCAGTCCAGGTAGAAATCATACTATACACCTCATAAAAAATAATAATATATATTACTGAATACTAACCATTTGATTCATATAATGCTTATATTTGTGGTTTGGCTTTCCACCAGACCCAGTTGTGGCCTCCCCCAGAGCCTCCTCCCCCAGGGCCCAGTCCCCCCTGGGGGTCTCCACTGTCACCGGCCAGCCTCCTCCCCCTGGAGACGACAACGAACCTGTCAACGTCACCATCACTGTCATGGCAACAGGCTCCTAACAGAAGGGGTTGACCAGGATCTGTCACTGCGTGTCATTTGGGTCCAGTGTGACATTTCTGTACGGCAGTGCAGTTTATCTCTACTGTATCATCAGTTAAAGACCTGTTGTGTTATGCTGTAGTGCTGAAACAGAATACTATTAGCTTTTACCATCATCTTGTATCTACACACACAACCAACGCTGGAGTAGTGCATCAAGTAAACTCTTGTTCAATATAATAGAACCTAAAATGGAGTTTGCAGAGGTAGAAAATCATTCCCCCAGATCAAAATGTATTGGAAACAACTTGCCATGTAGCATGCATTAGCAAGCTTCACCAAAACAGGTTCAAAGTAGTTTTATTGACTTACTGACTTAATCAAAGTTTTAATTGACTTTTTATTATGCCTCTATTTATTTTCTTGCTTTTATAGTTAATGTACAACAAAACCCCCCCCCAAAAAAGTACTATTTTACATGAAAACGTCCACTCATTAGTACAGTGAAAAAAGGACATAGCTAAAGTGTTCAAAGTTAACATCAGACTCACAACATCTGTATTCCAACTGTGCAGTTTACTCGACACATTTTAAATAAACACAGTGCAATGAAAGGTCCTGTATGTCTTTCCTATACCATCCTACCCAAATGGCCTTGAAGCAGGGAGACGCTTTTCTCGTCACAACACTTCACGCAAACCACAGGATAGTTTTGATCCCGTACATAATCTAAACATATTAAACAAGGTATGCTTCTTCAAGGACACATCCATCCACGGTTTTCTCAACACAGGTTTGTTCGCACCCTGATGTAATGACATACGTGACATATATGTAGTGACATAAGGTAAGTCAATATCCAGTACATAAACACACACACAGACGAAAATACGATGAGACATGCTGCTGAAAGGGGTGTGGGTCAGTTCATTGAAGCAGTTTCCCATAGACATGGTTTCGTACAAACGTATGATCTGATCTGAAACTCTTGTCGTCTCCTGCCACATACAAACACATAGACACACCACACACACTTGTGACAGTGGCTGGTCATGAGACAGGAAGCAGGATCTTCTGGGAGTTGATGATGTCGCTGAGCTTGTGCTTGATCTTCAGGAAGAGACGCTTGAACTCGAGGCCGTCGCCCTGGAAACAAACAAACGCACACGTACAGGCACGGACACACGAATCAGTAACCATGTCAACCATATCATAGTGGACACGGAACCATTAGGTCCAGTGGAAGTTGTGTGTGGTTCAGGGTCGGGCCTGGGTGCCTACCTTGGACAGTCTGAAGTCCAGCATGACCCTTTGGTCCAGCTCCAGCAGGTGGACTTTGAAGATGAGCTTGTTGTTGCGTTTGTCCAGGGTGCTCAAGGTCACCTGGGTGGGTACGGGGGAGGAATGTCAGCACTGGCTCGTCTGTGTAAGTTCCTGGTTGGTGCCGGTGTGTTTGTTTGTACCTGGTTGGTGCAGGTGTGTTTGAACGTGAGCCCCAGGCTGATGGAGGCGTCTCTCAGGGCGGAGCAGGAGGCCTCAGAGTCCAGCGTGGTGAAGAAGCGAGTCATCCTCCTCACCAGCCGCTGCCAGGGCGTCTGAACACAAACACACGCATCGTTTTCTGTGTGTGTGTGTGTGTGTGAGAGTACCAAATTGTTTTACATGGTGCCTAAGTGTCCGTATGGGATAATGAGTTTGTGTGTGTCTTACCTGGCTGGCTCCAGGGGTGCCCAGTAGCTGGCTACCCAGCAGCATGTGTTCGGGCCTGGCAGGCTGGGAGAAGCTGACCTGGCCTGCAGAGGGGCCCACGTACACGCTCCCGTCCCACACACACACCCCCGCTGCCGGGTCCGGCTGGGAACTAGAGAACTGGATCCGGTCATCACTGGGGAGACACACACAGTGTTAGGAACACATACACACAACCTGGACACAACTACGTACAGATACCCAGAACACGTACACACACAGACTGGACACACACATACGGTCAGGACATACACACACACACACGCACAGTTCGGACCTTTTGTTGAGGTCGAGTGGCAGCTTCTCTGAGTCCCTGCGCAGGAGCTTGGCTGTGGAGCCCTGAGACTCTGACTGGAGCCTGGCTGCAGGCTTGTATGTCTGGCTGAACCAGCGCTCCTTCTTTATGTCCGGAAGACGGATCCTCTCCTCTGGAGCCGACAGCAGCAACTTAGACAGCAGACCTGGAGACAGGGGAAGAGATCACACTGACATTCAGACAAATCCTTGGACTGTTCATCGTCGTAGTGCAGTGTGTGTGTGTGTGTGTGTGTGTATGTGTTGTGTGTCTTACTCAGGGGAGTGGGCTGTATCTTCTTCCACGGTGGTAGGTAGGTCTTCGTCTGTAGCCAATCGGAATACTCCTGACAGCTTTCACTGGGCTGGTCCCATGGTAACTCTGAACCCAAACCACTGTTAGAACTACACACTTCTGGCCCTTGACCTTCTGCTGTACTTAGTTTATGATTATTCTATTTGTATGTTGCTTGGATAAAAGAGAGTCAGCTAAATTAATCAAATGTGAGGTAATAGCAGCACAATGTCACAGGAGCCAAACACACACACACACACCGCACCTCCAGCCAGCATGGCCGTGAGCACTATCCCACAGGCCCAGACATCAGCTGGTTGAGCACTGAACTCTGATTGGCTAAGGAGTTCCGGCGCGACGTAGGGCAGAGTTCCACACAGGCGGGTGAGCCGGCGCTCGCGGCCGCGATGACGGAACATGGTGGCCAGGCCAAAGTCTGACAGCTTCAAGTTATCTGAGGGGAACAGAGGCATCATCACTGTACATCCAGTAGACACACTCCGCCGCATGAAGGAGAGGGTCTTTGAAGGCAGTAATATGGAGACACACACACATACACACACACCTTTGTCATCGAGGAGAATGTTCTCAGGCTTTATGTCTCTGTGGGTGATTCCCACGCTGTGGAGGTACTCCTGTTGAGGAGAGGAACAGACCAATCAGGGGTGAGGGGAAATCAGCCACAGACCAATTTTAAAAAAAGGCAATATTGATAGAACCAGATTCTTTTGGGAGATTTCGAACACAGCATGCTGGTACTGTACGTCTGGAGCTTTATACACACCACGGCTGCTATCAACTGCTGAAAAAACCTGTGAGCATCCTTCTCTGGCATTCCTACGTCCGGTTCTGAGAAATGGAAAAGAAAGAGAAGAGGGGCGTTGGCTTGATTATCAAGGCGAGGAATACATACATGGTGTCATGCAAACGATGGTCTGTTTTTTAATATGTGAACTGCATGTGATTGGCTCCTTTCCTTGTCCATCTTACCAATTCGGTCAAACAGCTCTCCCCCAGTGCAGTACTCCAGGAAGAGATAGATCGTGGTTCCCTCCATGCGATGACCAAAGAAACGGACAATGTTGGGGTGGCTGAGAACCTATCGACACAGATACCGTTAAACACACACCACATCGATAACAATTGCACTGTCTCTTTAGATTTGATGGAGGAGAAGATAGCACATTCTGCAACGTTACTTTAACCGTTATAACCCTCTTACAACCCAGGCCAACTATTGACAGAGGACGGTATGGTACCTAGGGGCAGACGGGGGGTTGGCATGAAAAAGAAACGCTTTGTCATGCAGCAGGGACACACACACGAGTGCAGGAAGCGGTGATAATGGGAACACACACGCGTGCACAAGTATACATACCTTGTTTATGCAGATCTCCTTCTTGACATTGTCTAAGCATTCTTTGCCCTGGGTGGTGTCTATGACCTTAACGGCTACAGCCTCTTCAGTGTGTTTGTTTACCAGCAACTTCACCCTGTGAGAGCAGGTGGTGGGGAGGGGAAGATGTCAGAAGGGTTGGTGCAATATGAAATATGAAAGGAGAATTAAGATATCTAAATAAGGTGGGAGGATAAACATTTAAGGTAACCATGAGGAGATGGAAGATATAATTGTGTGAGAGAGAAGGAGAAGAGAAGGAGGAGGTGCAGGGGTACTCACTCGCCATATGCTCCCTCTCCCAGAGTCTGGACCAGGTCCCAATCCTGCACGAAGGGCACTGCCATGCTTTTGACGTTTACAAATACAAACACTGGGTGTTCGGGTCAACAGGAAACACAGACCAATATCGATTATAGATTATAAACTCATATGAACAAGATTTGGCTCAAGTCAATGTTAATTGTGACTATATGTATACGTTGGCGACTTTTTATGTCATTACTGACTGTAAAGACAACGCAAATGAAAAAAATCGCTGTTCAACAAGATGCCCTGACGAGTAAATGCGAGACGAAATTGATGCAATGATGGCTTTATTCGGGCTGACCACCTAGATCACAATAGCCATCTCAATACATGGGTTATTCACAATTGTTCACATGCATAAATCTGCAAATACAAGTTCTCACCGCATCCACGCTTCTGTCATGCTAGATAGATTACTTTTACACGCAGCTAGCTAATACTGGACTGAACTTAAAATATGTACAATAATTCACATTAAAACTGCGGACCTGAAAATGCAAAGCTTACCTGATGGGATCTTGCTCAAGAAGGCAATTGTAGTTAGTTTATAAAGGTGTAAATTAACCAGATACTAACTGAGTCAACACACGATGAGTTTTGTCTCCCTGTTTTGACTGGTTTGCCGAACAAATTTGGCGCTGTCAAAGACATCCGGCCAGCGTGGTGTTTACTATAACGTCATTTCCACATAGCGGGAGAGGGCACCGCTCAAACTTGACATTAAACAAACATTTAAACTTTCACCTCTGTTCTTAATATAAGAGTTGCCCGGCCACTAGATTTAGCAGTAAGTACGAAAGGAAAAATTTAAATATTTTGGTCTCAGACAAGACGACTTTTGGGATTAAACTAGTTTCATAGTTACTCAAATAGCTACGTCCCTGCATCAAACGTGCAGAGCGGCGTTCACACAGTCTGGCTCGCACAGCGAGTCTGCTGCGGTGCGGTGGCACTGATATCCCGGGCAAAGACTGGAGCAACTGAGCTGCTCCCGAGCTCTGAAGGGGAAGTCAGTTTCCCCAGGTAAAGTTAAAACACACATGTTTAACTTAAAGTTACATTGGTAATGAATGTAATGTATGCTAAAGACGATTCAGCATCAGCAAAAACAGCGAGTCTATTACGTTTGCCAAAAGTCAAATCGCTCCATTTGTAATAGCACGTGCTCTTACAAATGGTACTCCTTTGATTAGTTTGGATTTTAGTAAAGACAAGAACAGAGACGTGCTTCGGCGCTAATCTTGAGTCTAATGTAGTTCATGAGCAGGACGAGGTGTTGATTCCACCCTATGAGATGTTCAAAATAGATAGTTATCCCTAACGGTAACGAAAAATTAGGATGTACTGAACTGTACAAAGTGAAAAGTGTTGACGTTAAAAGCAATTTGAACTGTACAGGAGTTGAGTAAAGTGTGGAGGCAACACATTTAATCTTGTTTACACAATTAATACTTTTTCTCTCAGTAGTGTAAATAAAGACGCATTCTTTGATGAGGCACAATCAGCACCACTAACATTCTTGAGAAAGTATCCGAATAGCTAAGAAAAGGTGATGGTGATGAATTGAGGACTGGAGTACATTCGACTTTAGGATCAAAGTAAAACCATAGGCTGTTGTGACAATTCTTGACTGAAGTTGTTTTTCTAGCTGAATTCAAGTCCAAATCTGTAAAGCTGCAAAAGTGTATGCCATTATTAAACTGAACGCATTTAACTTCTTTACTTAAATAAATGCTTTTAATATTTTGCTAAGAAGTTATGTGTCCAGAGTTAATTGCTTGTTTCGCAGAGTAAAACTTAAACCACACAATAAGAGAGCCCTTCTCTGTCAATTCTGAAGCAACCGTAACCTTATGAATGTATTGGTTTTAGTCTCTGTCGCCTCAATGTCACAAGTATTGTACGTGACAAACGTAGGGTCACTGTGGGCCCATGTCAGTTTGGTTGAGAGGAGTGTTGTCCTCCTGTCCTAACTGAACGTGACAAAAGTGGCAGCGCTCACTGACTGAATCATCAAAGTGGTCCTTCCTGACGACAGTGATTCTATTGATTTTCATTTATGATTTTTTGCAGCTGACTTCAGTCTGGGTCTAAAGAGGATGCTCTGGGTTAGTCACAATGGAAAAATGTCGATTTAAGTATATACTTCAATATGAGGAGGGACTGACTGTAATGTGTGTAACGATGTGTAGGGGTAAGCCACTCTTGGGGGCCAAGGATTTATTTGATGATATAAAAATATGCGAAATGTTTGGTATAGCTTTTCCTTATGTCACCAGTAAAAACACAACCTTCAAAGAAACAAGAGCAAATTCAACTCGAACACACTTTTCGAATATGGAGACCATCATTGTAATAAAACAACTTGTTTTACATTACTGGTAAAATGTTTATAAGACATACAATTGAGAAATGAAGTGGAACCCCTTTTTATTTTATTTTTAACTTAATCTCTCAACACATTCCAAACGTTCAGTCATGATATTTGCCGTCTCTGTGACTTGTTTCAATTTATTCATCGAATGACAGTACATCTATCTCCATCACTTTGTGAGCATGTTTGTCAAATACAGAACGTTTCAGCTGTAAGTTGGTGTATGTATCAAGGTCAGAAAAGAAAACGCTCCCCCGTGGAGATTGGCCGAGACCACAAAGTGCTGAGTCGGGAGTGTGTGATGTCATCAATCCGTTTTTCCCCTCGCATCCCGACATTCAGGATTTTTCAAACAAACTCCTCGCCCCCCAACCTGCAGGGTCTCACAGATCTGAAGGAACTGGATGGGTGTAAGGTAGTAGGGGGGGGGGTAGCTCCGCCCACTGTGGAGGGCTATGCTGCTATGCTTACAAATACCTTACACATCTGTAGCTCATTCACTGACACCTGCAAGCCCGAGGATGATATACAATAACAATATACTAGAATCTCTCCCCCCACAATAGTGAGGAGCACTTACATTATACCCTCTCCATAGCACCCCACAGTTGAGTAAACACACAACACATTCATACAGACAAAGCATTTATACAGCAAAGATTGTTTTGATACCAGTAGGTTTTGTCTCTGTGTTAGATGGGGAGCTAGTTTATTGTGTGTGTGTGTCTAGCTCTGACCTGTGTGTCTCACGTTCAGTTAACCAGTGATCAGCCCCATCCATCTGTTTACATTCCCCTCAGCCATCTTAGAACCGCCAGCATGTGGAGAACCCAGGAGAACCTTGCACTCGGTACCCAGAGAGAGCTGCTTGTTCTTTGGCCGTTAAAACACACTCATACTCACACTCACAGATAAGATATATATACTCTGGGCCGACATACACACACACATACATACACCATGGGTTATGTTTGCACACTGGTTGGGCCTGTAACAGTTCCCTTCTGGGCCTGAGCCTCTAAACTTGGTTAAACTGTAACTAAATCTAGTCTCACAGGAGACATGGGGCCTTAATAAATACAGTATCAATGGAGGATAGAGGAGAGAGAGAAGTGGGAGAGGGAGAGAGCGAGCGTACAATAAGGAGTTCTGCCTCGTCCCTTTTAGAGGAGGAGTAAGAGTGTCCTTGTGGTAGACTGGCCAATCACAGGACGACCTTGACCGATTTGCACCAATCAGATCGACTCGGGCGACTGGATCCAGCATTTCACAATGGCATGGCGACGGCATCATCCAATCACAGCAGCATGGTGACGGGTCTTTCCATGAACTTGCGGAACTCGGCGAGCCACTGCGCTCCGACCGCGCCATCGACCACCCGATGGTCACAGCTCAAGGTCACCGACATCATACTGGCCACGTCGAACCTGGAACCCACAAACATTCAGGAGGTTCAGAATTCGGGGCCATAAACACAGTTACAAAACTCATTTCCACCAAGTCAGTAAGACTAAGCATGTCTCGACTAGCCGGATGTTCTCACCCTTTCTCGTTGTCGGCGGGCAGAAGACGTTTCTCGGAGCCGCCCACGGCCAGGATGCAGGCCTGAGGAGGGTTGATGATGGCGGAAAAGTTCTTGATGCCAAACATCCCCAGGTTGGAGATGGTGAACGTACCTCCCTGGAAAACACACAAGCCAATTAAAAAATAACTTCACATCGAGTGTTCCTGTTTTTGTCACTTTGAACTGGTTTGTCAATGACTACGCCTTCTGGAACGGACAAGTCCCCCACAATGACGAGGGAAAACATAGTCAAGGTAACCGTGTGCAGCGCGCGTGTCACCTGGAATTCGTGCGGCTGGAGTTTCCCGTCGCGGGCCTTGGCGGCGAGCGCTGAGACGTCAGAGCAGATGGAGGCCAGGCCCTTGGTGTGGGCGTTGAACACGATGGGCGTGATCAGGCCGTTAGGTGTGCTCACGGCTACGCTGACATCCACCACATGGTTCCTACACACACACACACACGCAGGAGAGCCATGAATACAAACAAACCCTAATGATCCACACTGAGAGGGCATTAGATTGACCGTGTGTGTGTGCGTGCGCACTCACTGGCGAATGACCGTGTCCAACCAGGAGGAGTTGGCCTCAGGGACCTTGAGGCAGGCCAGAGCGCTGGCTTTGATGATGAAGTCGTTCACACTCAGCTTGATGTTCTGGGCCTTCACCTCCTACAGACAATGATAGGACGGGGGATTCAACACATCAATGATGGGCCAAGCAACATTCAAATACAGAGAGAAATACACCCAGAGCACCTGACAACATTTCAAAATACTTGTTTCGTTTCTTTTAGACGACAACCTGTCTTCTGCGTCCACGTCCGCTCATAAGCAGTGCTAGTGGGGGCTGCTGGGACACACTCACCTCGTTGAGCTCCTTCCTCAGCTCAATCACTTGGTCCATGTTGACGTCGACAGACAGGTAGTAGTGCGGGATGGTCTGTTTGGACTGCATCAGCCTCTGAGCGATCACCTGGAGGAGGAGGAGGGGGAGAGAGGAGGGATCACACCCCAGCTTCTGACGTTCATTTACGACCGACACTCTCTCTGAGTGAGGAGAGGGGCCGCAGCTCTGTCTGTGGGAACCGTGGCCACGGTGTGTGTGTGTGTGTGTGTGCGCGCTCACCTTGCGGATGTTGCTGATGGGGATGTCTGTGAAGGTGCCAGCGGGGACCGTTGTGGGAGCGGGGGTGGCGGGGGTAGGGGCAGGGGCGGGCGCTGCCGGGGCAACCGGGACTGCAGCTGCCACCTGGAACAACAACAACAACACGGTAAACCTGCGAATGTGCTCGACGTCGTGTCGTCGTGTTTTGGCCCAGGCAATGATGACTTACAGGGGCAGCCTTAGGCGGGACAAAGCTGTCGATGTCTTTCCTGGTGACACGGCCATCGGGCCCGGAGCCTGAGGAGGAGAGACGGAAAGAGCATGAGAGATCGAGACAGACAAAGAGAGAGAGAGAGAGAGAGAGAGAGCAGACCCGTTTCGAAGGACCCACACCCAGAAAGACATTGGAGATGCGGTTCTTCATTACCCATAAAAACTTGTATCCGCCAACTTAGAAACACACAAGTGAAACCCAATTGATACAATAGGGAAACGTATCGAACCTGCTTATTGGACTCACCAATTTCAGAAAAAGAACCATTACTGAAAACCCAATATAAATGTACGCATCATTTATGATATGTCCTGAGAAACCCTGTGTGGGAGACAACAGCGTGGACTCACCGGTCACCTGGGCCAGGTCGATGCCCTTCTCAGCCGCCACCTTCTTTGCCAGGGGGCTGGCGAACACGCGCCCTTTCCTCGCTGCTGCAGGGGCCGCGAGGCTAGCCGCCACGGGGGCCGCTACAGGAGGAGGGGCTGCGGCCTTCAACACACACACATACACACACATTGGACACAAGATTGAGATGAGGATGTATGAAAATGTGAACAAAAAGAGTGGGCTAATGTAAGTTGACTTGTGTAGGCTTCAGTGTGTATGAGTCCCAGTTTGACCGTGTGTGTGTGTGTGTGTGTATGTGTGTGTGTGTGTGTGTGTATTACCGGTGCTGGAGCTGGGGGCGGTGCAGGGACCTCGGCCACGCCCGTCTCTACGTAGTTGCTGAAGGCCGCGATGTCGCTCTCCTTCTCCACGATGATGCAGAGGGGCGCCCCCAGGGGGACGTCACGGGTCCCCTCCGGCACCATGATCTTAGCCAGGTAGCCCTCCTCCTGCACCTCGAAACCTACACACACACACACGCACGTTCCAGAAGGTTCAGGACAGGCACATGCAGACGCAGTGTGACGCCGTGTGTGTTCTAGCCATGCTGACCGATGGTGGCCTTGTCGGTCTCGATCTCAGCCAGCAGGTCCCCTTCAGCGAGCCTCTCTCCCACCTTCTTCTCCCAGCGCTGCACTGTGCCCATAGTCATTGTGGGGGAAAGGGCGGGCAGCATGATCTACAAAACACACACACGTTACACAGATATTCCTGGCCAGTTTGATCACCTGACACGTCGACCAGGAACTGGAAAGCTCCCCACTGGTAATCAGGAGGCACGCACAGCGAATATCACTATCTGCACGTCTCTGTATCGTGGCCCATGTGGCTGTACCCGTTACGGTCTGCGGTCCCAGGCCGGGCCTACCTTAAGGTGTGGGGGGTAGGAGCTGCCCGGGGCGGCGGGGCCGGCTGCAGGTGGGGGTGGAGGCGGGGCGGCCGCTGCGGCGGAGCTGGCTAGCTTCTCCAGCGACAGGTCCTTGAAGGCTGGGATGAAATCAGGGCTGAGGAGCACCGACACACACGTTACTTTCGACTCAGGTCCACGCCGGGGGAACACGCGTAACGCAGCGATAATCTCAATGAAACGTCCGAAACGCCACATTCTGACGGACGCATTCTGCTTGAGATGGATCAAGCCTCCAAAGCAACCACTGTTGTCATACCAACGGACAGCCGCTGTTAAACGGGACTTACTTCTCGACAGTGATGCAGATGACAGAGCCCACCAGTACATCCCGGGTGCCCTCGGCAACAAGGATCTTAGCCAGGTAGCACTCCTCCATTATATCCAACCCTACTGTCGCCTTATCAGTCTCCACCTACACACAAGCAGTTGGACGGGTACATTTCTGGTTGGATGGCTTTATAAGATCTGAAAGACACAACAACAATAGTCGCCACGCCCCATCTCGGGGCATGCGCGGTTACTGACCTCAGCGATGAGTTCTCCCTCGCCAATCTTGTCTCCCTCCTTCTTCTCCCAGCGAGCGATGGTTCCTGTCTGCATGGTAGGGGACAAGGCAGGCAGCTCCACCTGTAGAGCCCCACGAGAAATGACGACACAAGTTGAGTGTCGAGATGAGACATGGTATCACGAGTGATACAACAGGGCTGAAGTTCTGACAGAACCATCACTGTTGTTTCACTCGTGGTACATGTCTCTTGAGAACCAGATGAACGGACCGGAGCAGGAGAGAAGAGGGACTTGGACTGACACGCACCCTTGGCTCGAGACAAAAGTTTGAGAGCTTTTTCTTCACGGTCAATTAAATAAATGGCAGTGACACACATTGATCTAACCGTGTTGCCTCTTGCGGCATACGGCTGATAACGTTAATGGTTCACGCAATTGAGCAATAGTACAGGGTTAGTCCCAACAGCAACTGCATGAGAAAACCATGCCAGAAAGCGGCTGCTGTACATGCCTTACTGCTGTGTTTTTTGAAGGTGACACCTCAACTACCATTCCAGTATTATGACCTACAGTCGTACCATCTAAGAATATAGACTCCGACTTAAAAGTCTATTTCAATCCAGCAGCTAACAACTGTAGCCAATCATAACAGTCATTGTAGCAACAGTCAACTACCACTCAAGACAGAAAGGGTGATAGACGTTACGTTAGCACGCCGGGCTAGTTGCTACTAGTGCTGGCATGTAGTTGACAGACATGACAATCAGTAGTTCTCCATCTTCCAAATCTTTCTATTGTATTTATGAAGCAAGCATACCATCACATTTAGATTAAAAATAAAGAATATGTAGCTAATCACTCGGTCACACTGTTAACTAGATAAGTCAAGTAAAATAATCGCATTATTAGCACTAGCATTACAGCTGCTAGAATAGCTACACCTAGTTACCTTCTGGTGAGGGGGTAGGCTGTAGCATCGCTTGGACTGGCTGCAGCTGACAGGTTGAGGACATTGCAACAGGGATGTTCTGTTTGTGAATATAATAGTGTTGAAATTGACACCGTTGCACACAGCCCGGGATCGCACACCAGAATGGTACCGCTTCAGATGACAGGCCCCCGGTCCGGAGCGTGAGCTGAGCGCAGGCCCTGGGAGGGTACGGGAGCAGGGGATAGCAGCGGACGGCCTCAGCCGCAAGATTAAACGGAGCATTCTTGTAAGTGATATAGCTAAAGCACCTTCTTTGATTCGTATTTGGCTACTGTGGCATCAGAATGTCTGATACCATACGGTAGCGAGTAAATATCTGTCTCCCGAAAAAACCCAGTTAGCTACCTCACTTTCCAATGACCTCCCTCTCCAAAAAAACACAACGCTTTACGGCTCCCCTTCGGCTTGTCCTAGAGCAGGTTGCCAGTATTGTTAAAATCACTTTCTTCGAGACAAGAGCTGCTTGGTATTTTGGTGTTTTAATATTTAAATTCCAGGCAGTATTTTAGGCAAGTGTCGAAATGCATACCTTCATATTACATATATTAATAATCTCGTTCTTCTTTCAGAATAGTCACAAATGTTTTAACCTGGCAACCCAGATCACCAGCCTAGCACCTGTCGTAAAAATGTCGCAACATGGTATTTGGGTGTAATCACATCCATCACCACCAGGGCACGGTAAAAAAAAATCACATCCATCACCACTACAAAACATCAAAATGTACTGCAACATCCATGGGAATCATACATTTATTGGGGAGTGTACATATTGTGAGTGCAACAATCATGTTGATCTATGCACTCCACCATCAGTGGTTGGGTGGCATCATTTCATGCAGTGCTGTCACAATTCTGAGTGATCTGTTAAAGAGTTGGTCAATACTAAGAGCTGTTGGTTTTGAAACAGTTTTTGACAACAGCCTCACTGTTCTGGCAGTAGTGGTCAAAGCTCTGAGGACTAAGGAGTCAGATAGGGATACGGGCAGGTTAAATACTGTGGGGCTGGGGTGTCAAATTCCAATCCTCCAAAGGGTCACGCTGGTTTCCGTTTCTCCTTTTTTTCCATGTCATCCATCACAATTACCCATGATTGGCTTGAGAGCAGGCCAGTGGACCTTCCAATCTGAAACAGAACTATGACACCTACACTTTACTCTGACCTCTCCACCTCAGTCTCTCCCTGGCTCCTCTCCAACCTGGCAACCGTATCATCCTCTCCCTCCACCTGTGGTCCCACACTTTGTCAGGCATAGTCTCAAAATATAAACGACACACTTCTCTCTCTGAAACCAAACATAAAAAACTGTTCTCTGCCTTTGACCATTTACAGTAGAGCATATACATCTATTTACATATATGTACAACAACAACAAACTAAATTGACATTAGACACCAATAGTCTGCAGTGTTATCTACTCTGCATACCGTGAACTACTATTCCCGCATTCAGTCCCAATGACACAGTATTCTGACATACAGTATTCTTGTGCAGTGGTGAGTCAGCTACTTGACAAGAGCGTGTGTGTGTGTGTGTGTGTGTGAGGTGCGTTAGAGCCTTTCCAAATCTTCAAGTGTGTGTGTGTGTGTGTGTGAATAGTCTACTTGTAGACTGCATTAAGGCAATAGAGCAGCTCGACTGCTGCATGGCCATTGAGAATCGCCATGTCATCATCATTTCTTTTCAGATGTCCTAGCACTATCCTAACATCTCATGACTCTGATCGTCGGGGGATGATTAGGGTTGCACATGCGCACATTGATAAGGCACAAGGTACCTAAACACTTGAGCTTTTCATTAGCACAGAGTCTAGCCTCTGTGTCCCTGTTCAAGTTCCAGACTGATGGGGTGGTCAAGAGGGAAGGGCGGTGGATGTTGGCACTCTCCACTTGCTCATGGCCAGACAGGCATTCTTCTGGCTGCATTTTTTCCTTCCTCCACCATCCACCTGTCTCCTGGCAGCCAGTCTGCAGCCAGTGTGTCTCTGGGGCCGGGGCTGTACGTGTTGGAGGGGGGGGGGGGTGAGAGTTCACTAGGTCCTGAAGGAACAAAAAGACAGAAAAACAAGAAGCTAGATGGTGAGTGACCATGTGTGTGTGTGTACGTTCAGTGTGTGTTCAGCGGTTTGTGTGCGTGTGTGTGTGTGTGTACGTTCAGTGTGTGTTCAGCGGTTTGTGTGTGTGTGTGTACGTTCAGTGTGTGTTCAGCGGTTTGTGTGTGTGTGTGTACGTTCAGCGGTTTGTGTGTGTGTGTGTGTAAGAGTATTCACCTCTCCTCTCCGTTGTCCTCCTCCACCCAGGCCACTATCTTCCCCTCCCATCCAGGAACAACCGCCTCGTCTACAAACACCTGGACGTCGGGAGGTCAGAGGTCAAACACGTACTCAACATAGATACACTCTGTTAAACAATCGCTCAAAAAAACACTTTGGCCACCAAAAAAAAAACACTTTTTGACTAAATCGCTCGATAAATAACCCTTCTCGTTTTCCTCTCCCCTCTTCTCTCTCTTTGTCTCACCTCTTCCTTGACAGTGCCAAACTCAGGGTCCAGGGCTTTGAAGTGGTATCTGTACTTCCCCTCTCTGTCCACCGCTGCCTTGACATCTCTCAGAGTCACCTCACCCAGCCTGCAACACACACACACACACACACACACACACACACACACACACAGACAGTGTGACCACACACGACTCCTCTTCCTACATACAACCTTAGAACAGAACTTGGGTCATATACTTGAACATCTCTATCCACTGTGTCTGAAAACCTCAGAAAACAAATGTGCATTTCTTTCAGCTTCATTTATCGACCGGACAGTTGGGAGAGAGAGAGAGAGAGAGAGAGACAGGAAAACAAATAGAGACATAGGGGGGAACACCCAAGGCAGAAAGTGGCTTAAGTCAGATTTAAACCCAAGCCCCTGTGTCACACATTTTCATTCATTGTAAGGCAAACTCTCCCCCAGCTACTGGGGGCCGCCCCTAGAAAACCCTCTCGTCATGTCTCGAAGCTGCTGTGCACAGCGTGGACAGGGGAGGTCCAGCGAGCCGCTCACCTCTTGGGGATGCTGATCATGAAGGGGGTCAGCGAGGGGCCCGTGAAGTACAGCACCTTGGTACTGGCCGCCGAGTTCAGCGCTGGGGTGCTCTGGGAGTGAGCCATCTCTGAGAACACACACACACACACAAAGACGCCAGTCACGCACACACAAACAGCCAGGGTGCATTCGTAGATTGTCTCTGTGTGTGTGTGTGTGTGTGTTTGACAGGGGGAGCTTACTGGAGCGCGTGGGCCAGGAGTCAGGGTTGGACGGTGGGGCCTTGCGTCCAGGAGACTTCCCCCTCCCCTGGGATGGAGCAAAAGGACACGTGAAGAACACGCACGCAATGCATGAACACACGCCATGCCCAGCACACATCTCTCAGCTTGTCTCTGTTGACGTGTGAGATAGTACCCAGAGTGTATGCATGTGTGAGTGGGAGCGTGAGAGAGAGAGAGAGAGAGAGAGAG
Organism: Osmerus eperlanus; assembly: GCF_963692335.1. Lineage (NCBI taxonomy): Eukaryota > Metazoa > Chordata > Actinopteri > Osmeriformes > Osmeridae > Osmerus > Osmerus eperlanus. The sequence continues at coordinate 6,770,180 of NC_085036.1, forward strand.
AGAGAGAGAGAGAGAGAGAGAGAGAGAGAGAGAGAGAGAGGGAGTGAGTGAGAGAGAGAGAGAGGGAGAGAGGGAGTGAGAGAGAGAGTGAGAGAGTGAGAGAGAGAGAATACCCGTTGTGTGTGTAGAGAGTGCAGCCGCTCGGTGAGGGAGGCTATGCCCTGCTCCAGGGTGTCCAGGGTGTGGTGCTGAGGGTCGTGGTCTCGCAGGTTGTTCCTCAGGCTCCTCAATGCATCCCTGACCAGCTGGAGCTCCTCGGCCTGCTAGCACACACACGCACACACACACACACACACAGTAACAGTGAATCACCATATCCCTGACTCATCTTAAAACCATGTTTTAGAGCGGCACACACGACTTGGGAAGACTCACCCCCGAGACAGAAGGAGATGGACCTCCAGGCTGAGAATAGCCATTGTTCTCAGCGCCAGATTGCTGCTACACACACATACACACACACACACACACACAGAGAACACACACACACACACAGAGAACACACACCACAACATGAATAAGAAACACACATGGCAGCCCTACCTGGGTGTGCCTGATGTGATGGAGGGCTCACCTGGTGCAGCTCTCGGCCCATCAGCTCATGCAGCACAGAGTCTTTATACTCCAGCTCCTTCTGAAGTGTGGTCTGAAGACAGACACACACACACACACACACTCATTCAATATAATACATATCTAAAGTATATTCAAATGAATGTACAGATAGACACTGTATTCTGGGATGACGTCTGTGTTGATACCTTCTGCTGGTGGCTCTCCTCCAGTTTGTGTTTGTGCTGCTGCAGCAGTCTGTCCTTCTGCCCCACCTCCCTCTGCAAACCCCCAATCGGGACAAGGCAGGAAGAGTTAGCGACCAATCACGGTGAGCGCGCTGAGTGGACGGAGGCGCGCTATTGGCCGTGTCTCACCTTGCACTCGCTCAGGAGCCTGCTCCGCTCCTCCAGTTTCCTCTGGAGCTCCGTCTAGCACACACACACACAGTTACTCAAACACTATCTATAGACAGGGGAGGTCGTCTTTTCATCATCTATATAGTTTAAAATGTATATGTGTGTGTGTGTGGTGTGTGTGTGTGTGTGTGTGTGTGTGTCGTACATTCTGGCTGGTCAGTTCGTCCCGGGCCATGCTAGCTCTCAGCAGCTCCTGTTTCAGCTGCAGTACGGACGCCTCCTGAACGCACAGCCTCTGCTGCTGCGCCTCCTGTCCACGCGCACACACACACACACACACACACACACACACACACACGAGCAGAGACGCTGTATCCATTACAGACTCGAGCGAGTATTAAGCCCGGCTGAGGGACTTCCACTCAGCTTCAGATTCGACCTTTTCTGTACGTGTGCGTGTTTACCAAAGTGTGTGTGTGTCTCACCTTGACCCCCTGCAGGTTCCTCATCTCCTGCCGACAGCGCAGCACTTCCCTCTGGAACGACCACCACAGACACAACACCGCTCAGAGAGGCCGCCGGCCGACGTTTACACACACAACAAAGCCGTCCTCACAACCAGCAGAGCAGTTCGTACGACCACCCCGTCCCCACCCCGCCACACGAACGCACAGAGAACACCCACGGGACAGAACACACCCCTGGGGAGCCCGGAGGTCCGGCTCCCCAGGCCCGGGGGCCAGGGGGGAGCCCGGAGGGCTGGGATAAACGTGCGTTCACTCTACCTTCAGGTCCTGAGTCTCCTCCATGCTCTGGTCCAGACGACTCCGAATGACAACCTGAACACAGAGAGACAGCGACAGAGAGAGGTGTGTGTGTGTGTGTGTGTGTGTGTGTGTGTGTGTGGGGGGGGGGGAGAGAAAGAACTGTGTGTGAGAGCAACGCAGGACTGGTGAAACAGAAGAGGAAAGCGGATACCTGTGTCTTTCTCTCTTACGCACACACTCTCGCACACAAAGCACAGGGGAGCGGAGCGAGGACACTTGATCTGCTGTGAGCACACGAAGAACGCTGGAGGCGGAGGGCAGAGAGAGAATGAGAGAGAGGAGAGAGAGAAGGAGAGGGGAGAGAGAGAGAAGGAGAAAGAGAGAGGAGCGAGAGACAGACAGAGAAGGAGGGAGAGAGAAACTTATAAGAGAGGTTGATGTACCAATTGATGTTCAGCGTTGTCCTCTCCTAGACCAAGAGACAGCTCCTGCTCATCCTCAGGTAATGAGCCATGGAGCAACAGTGCCTACACACACGCACACACACACACACACACACACACAGGAAATGCGATACCAACTTGGTAATGTTCAAAGAAATCCCATTCATTATATACAATGTACTGGATTCTCGAAGTGCAGGAATATCACATTTACAGTGTAAGCACGTGTATGTAATCCATAATGCATGTGTGTGTGTTGGGGCCTTGGGGGAATATCACGTGTGTGTGTGTGTGTGTGTGTGTGTACCTGTAGAGCTGAAATCATTTTCCGTGTCTCCTGCATCTCTCTTTCCAGAGTTTCACTGAGGGGGTCCACCCAGACAGGCTGCACAACTACCTGGGAATGCTCACCTACACGCACGCGCACACACACACACGCACACACACACACACACACACACAGAGAGAGAAAGTTACTTGCTGTTCAGATGCCTTTGATTGGCTGGCATTATGTTTGGTCAGGACTCACTGCTGTTCTCCTGTGTTTGGCTGTCTTCCTGCTCCCTGCTCTCGGATTGGCTGCTGGGAGGGACTCTGGGGGAGGGGGGAGGGCTTGAAGAACTGAGGCTGGGGGAGGAACAAATCCGGATTATTCCCCCATCACACACATGCGTGTGCACATGCACCAAACTGTATACTGGTGCCAAACAGCCCCATTCCCACATACGTCTCCCTATTAGTCACAGACAGTGATCTACATGCAAGTCACCCTTAAGGAACATCATAAACAGTGATGCAATTCCAATCTGCAATATTCCAAACTTGTTTCCATTAAAACCAGGATGTTGTCTGCGTGGAATGTTAATACTGTTGTGTATGAGACTGCGAGTGTGTGCGTGTGTCCCTTTTAAAGTTTTTCTGCCGGTCTCCGTGGTGACCACCAAGGAACACCACAGATGTAGGTCCATTTGAAACTGAGTAGAACTAGGCTGTTTACTGACTGTGTGTGTCTGTTTACTGAGAGTGTGTGGGTGTGTGTTTGTGTGTGTGCGTGTAACTGACAACTGTGGGATTGGGATGTAAATAACAGCTCGGCAATTCTCTTTCTTCATTCTTGTCATTATTTTCCACGTAAACAAAACGAGAGAGAGAGAGAGAGAGAGAGAGAGAGAGAGAGGAAACAGAAGGGGAAAGAAGAGATACAGACCCATACAGCATCTCAACACTCTGTAGCGTATAACGACAGCCAAACAGCGTGTCCGAAGCATGTCATCCCTCTCCTCCCGAATCCCACACACCCCGCCGCGAACCAAACACACTCACGCACCGCACACCCTTACCATTTCACCTGCTTCCCTCCCATGGTCGGCACGGCCGGGAACGCGCGCACCCTACCTCCTCAAGAACGGACTTGTGCAACTGATCTTCATTGCATCGAAAAATTGTGTTTCCCTCCTGACACCCCCCCCCCCGCCCCCATCCATCCTCGGGTACACGGCGTCACCATGACAACAGCAGCAGCACAGTCGATGCTTCGTTCCTCGCTCTCGTTCAGCGCACGCACACGCGCCACGCACGCCACGCACGCGCGCCACGCACGCGCGCCACGCACGCGGCGCTGTGTTCCGACTCAAACTGGGGTGCTGAACTTGGTCGCCTCCCGACAATGTCTCCACGCTACGGAGAGCGACGTGCGTGAGACAGCGTCACACACCGTCCAACCGGCTCCTGCCTCTCTCAAGATCTCTGCTATATCCCAGGGAGCTCTCTTTGTGCTTCCATACTCGAGATGATTCAGATCACTTTCTGTGTGTGTGTGCGCGTGCGTGTGTGAGAGAGAACAGATAAGTGTGAACAAACAAGAACACACAAGCCGCGTGATTGGCCGAGAAGATATTTCTGTTCTTTCCCATCATCCCCCCTTATCCATCTCACTATCTTGCCCTAAGGAGCCCCCTCCACCCACCGCCACCCTCCATACACGCACACGCACACACAGCTGAGTAGTAGGACAGATCACGGTCGAAAACGCCGCAGGGGCATTTCACGACGCCGCAGTCATACGCTTCGTCCACACAAAGGCAGTCAGTGATAAAGCGGCACCCCCCTACCCGCTGCCCACAGACATGCACTGGCATGGTGTGTGTGTGTGTGTGAGCGTGTGTTACTTCAGCGTCATGGCCCCCCCCGAGTCACCTGCTGGGCTGTGCGGACTCCGCCTCCTCCGGGGTCCCCCTCTCGTACTGCTGCACCAGGGCCCGGACGCAAACCCCTCCGTCCTCATCGACACTCCAGCCACTACACACGCGCACACACACGCGCACACACACACACACAGACACACACACAGTGGTGTGGAGAGAAGCCCACATGCAAGAGCCCTTAGATGTTTGCTTCCAGCTGACTGTAATCAAAGACTCACAGGTCGTCCTAAAGTGGAGTCAAGTTTGGTGGCAGTCTCCATGCCGGACCAGCAGGGGGTGCCAAAGCCCTGGCAGTGTGTGAGCGCTACAGGGGAGCTTGTGCGTGTGTCTAATCTCATTCGAAAAGGAATTAAGAAAGAGAGGGCCGCATGCACACCGCTGTATCCGACTGTGTGTGTGAGTGTGAGAGCGTACCTGCGGAGGTGTGCGCGTTTGTGAGAGAGAGAGCCTACCTGCGGAGGTGTGTGTGGCGTCCAGGCCGTGAGGCATCGAGTCGTGCTGCTGCCAAGGCGGCGGCTGCGCTCTGGGCCATGGCGACGGTGGAGAGGGGTCTGTGATTGGCCGAGGCCCCCGCGTGACTCTGCCCAGAGCCTGACGCGGCTCTTTGATTGGCGGATGGTTTGAAGTGTGCGGCAAGTGCCAGGATTAGCCGCATCACTGACTTGAGGTTACCGTCCACAATATCTACAGAAAAAGAGGGAGAAAGAGAGCGTAAGGGATGGAGAGAGATAAATATTGTTCTCCCCCAGTGATGAACTATAACAACTTGTGGCTATTAGAACTTGGAACTCTGTATGTGTGTGTGAGTGTGTGTGCGTGCGTGCAAGTTTTTACATACCCCTGGCAGAGGTGTGGGGCATGCGTATATGCTTGGAGGAGATGAACTGTAGGACTCTCTCTACATTCTCTCTGCTCTCCTCACGGTCCCTTGGGGTCAAATGCACCCCCTCCAACACCTCACCCGCTGAGAGAGAGAGAGAGAGAGAGAGAGAGAGAGAGAGAGAGAGAGAGAGAGAGAGAGAGAGAGAGAGAGAGAGAGAGAGAGAGAGAGAGAGACACAGAGACACAGAGACAGAGACAGCATATCAGCCATTCCACATACACAAAAAAAGAACACCACACATTGGCGGATGCAGTCTGTGAGTGTATGTGCGGGTTTAGCATGAGTGTGTTTGCACGCGTGGGAGTACTGACCTACTATCTCGATCAGGTGGGCCAGCACCACTCCATCCTGCAGGTCACGCCGGAGGTCGGCGACAGGCTTGAGTCCTGGCCTCCTTCTCAGTTGAGAGTTCACCCAGGAAACATAGGCTGCCAGCTGTTGCTGTAACACACACACACACACAAGCAGAATACTGAGAGGCAGGTGGGCTACACACATTATAAAGTTATTACCATTTCAATGTGTAGTCCAATCTACATATCTACTAGAACAAAGAGAAGGAAACTGTGTGTGAGAATGTTGTGACAGGAGATGACTGCATGACTGCAGCTATGAGGTCATTTCAGGAGGGGATTTCACCATGATGATTGTTCACTTGCTCTCAGCTCTATCAACGTAGACAATAACTGTTGATACAGTCCCCTGCCCTAACTGCGTACACACACACACACACACACACACACACACTCATACCCAAACACACTCACACCCACTAAGGCCAGTGGGATATCTGGGTTAATCTCCCCTCATGCGCTGGATGGGCAGAGACAATGACAGTCTGTCCTTCGGTACAGACTCGGCTCAGAAAGACACACACACAAACACACATCCCCTTTAACTACCCTTGTGGGTAACCACCCGGTTTGAAAACTCAAACATACCCCTCCTTCCTTCCTTGAAGTGTAGCAATCACTGCCCTTGCCTCTGACGCAATTATATAGGAGAAAGAAACATCTGAAATTCATGGGCCAAGTTAGCCCCAAACCTAAGATCAGAGACAGCTCAACTCTTCTATGAGGCTATGTATACAACACAGATCTATACAGGCAGTCTGATACACGTGTAACACACCAAAATGTAATTTTCTGCAGTCATGAATAAGTCATAAACTATTTGTTCAAGGTCTGCTAGGCCTTTTGATACTGTGCTCTGAGGAATGCCAAATTACACCCTCTCTTAGCCACATGCACGACTGTCTTTCAATCAGTCATTAGCCACATGTATTTATTCATAAATACTGCTTTTTTACAAAAATATTTCGAAAGGAGGTGACTAAATTGTACAGACAAGTGTAACCATTCAATGAAATTCAAGTTATATATTCGTCTTTAACTAAACGTTGGGTGTTTATGTTTGCTGCATATAGAAACTGACAAAAAGACGACGTCGAGACACTCTGTCAATGACTCAAGGCTTAGCTATTGACAACTGTCTACCGTGGCAAGCTACATTGTTGATAGTGTGACTGTAACGGGCTACCGTAAGCTAAGTAGCTAACAGGCTACCTCATTGAAGCCCTCCTGAAGAACATCATCCAGCAGACTCCCTTTGGACAGCGAGGCAATCATCCTTCAGACCGACCACACATTCAGTTGCGCGCACAGCACACACACACCACCGGGGATCGGCTCGACCTCCCGTTACCAGCGATCCATTCGTCGCTTGGTGGCAAAACTGTGTTCGAGCAAGGCGTCAAAATGCATAAAAAACACCGTGGTTATCGGGACTGGTCGGTTCCGTTAACTCGCACTGTCTGCTGCTGAAACAGGATACATGAGCACGGGGATCCTCCGCGCAGGCGCACAACCTGGCTTTCCTCTGTCGCCATGGGGACGGCTGATCGGGGCGGATGCTTGGCCAGAAGTAGAAACATATACCTGGCTGCTTGGCTTTCTCTGCTTTAATGTTGCACGCCTGCAACATGATCTATGAGGTGTGTACAGCGTTTAAAATTATTGTTTAATATAAAAATGATTACATTGTAGAGTGTCCTGCTTGTATAGCTCAACAACACCAACTAACAATGTCAACTCGAAGAAATTAACAGTAGCTAAGGGCCAGGGGAGCAGGAAAGGTAACTAGACTAGAGCTATCAGAAGTCCCTGGCAAATACTTCAGTGAGAGAGATGCTGGGAGAAGAGAAAAAGAGAGAGGGTATAAAGAGATAAAGGTAAAGAGAGAGATTTTACACTCATTGTCACACCCTGGTGAAATACTCAGCTCTTTTTTTTCTGCCTCACAGTACAAACCCTCTTCCTTCCTGCTCAGTGTGCGGACTTCCTGTCTTACACTCATGCTCCGCTGTCATCCTTGTCAATACTTGCAAGTGCACATAGGTAGGTCTTTGACTCTTGACATAGGCTGTAAGTACTATACAGGCTACATTTGATGTGAGAGCGAGAGAAGTGTGACTGACTGACAAGAGCCAACAGTGCCTTACGGATGCAGCATGAGAAAATAGTATGGAGTGTATCTCCCCCCAGTGGCCACGCTCATGAACGCATGAAAAACTTGAAATCCCAAATATAATGGCTTTACCCTAATTATTTAAATGTCTGTTTCACTTAAGAAGCATAGGTAATGTGTTTTCTCTGATACATATCTGCTTTGAATTCTAACGGCATTCTGCCAACGCTTGACAGCTGCTGCCTAGATTAAAAGCAGCGGATGTTGTCTAGACTAGAGACCTTATAAATATTGGTGAGGGAAGATGTGGATATCCTCCCCAAACGAAACACTTACAGATCCGTGGCCTGGGGAAGACTTGCTGGTCCTGTTAGCCATTCTGGAGATACTGGAGGAAGTAAACCATAGACTGTACGTTATTGCAAGAATACATACATAACTATTGTACAGTATTGCAACTAGTTGTGTATGTCCCCCAAAATATAAAACAACTAAAATGTGATGGTGAACCATAGGGCCGACCCCGCGTAATGTCCCTTAAAACAGGCTCTTAAGAGGGACTGATGTCGGACAAGTCATCGGCTGGGTTTCCAGCAAGTGTTTCCCACGGGGATGGGCTATTGTTTGATTGCGTGAAAGTCATTGTGAGTTACTTTCTATGCTTCCGTCTAAATACTTTTTCAGCATTGATCATTCCGCAAGAGTAAAAAAACAACAATATGTCAGTAAATGTATAGTACTTTTTAAAGCCAGCAAGGATATTTTAGCTTGCTAGTTTACCGTATTCATCCGTCCGGTTTGACTCAAGTCATTCAGTTCTTCTGTTAACGTTAGCGTGCATGCCTTTCTACTGTTTATTTAGAAAACCAAACCGACTTCCTTTATAACCATCTGAAACAAACGGCACTATAAATATCCTGTCCCTTTTATCTACTTACCAAGACTGAATGAGCTATTGTTTCTGTCTACATCGATTAAGTCAGTGAAACTTGCTGCAGGCATCCATTTACGACACAATCACTGCAGCGCAGCCCGGGACGTTTCTATGGTTACCATGTACCAACACCACGTGCTAAGCAAAGCAAATTGGTTGAAATGAAGCTTTCCACTTTCCATACATTTAGCTAGTACAAACAGCAAACACATTAAATAACTTTCAGACGTTTTTTGTTTTAATACAACATGGAGTTATTTGATATAATGTTATACACATAAATAGTCAAATTAAAGATTTAACACAAAAAATTATGAATATCAAGATTCATTCTGTCACACAACTGAATATAAGAAGTTGGATAAATAGAGTAAACCATTCAATCATCTAGCAATCATGGGTGAGGTCCTTAAAGTTATATAAAAAAAGTTGTAGATAGAAAAAGTCTCTGTGTGTGTTGGTCAATTCTACACCACAACTGGTTTGTGTTGGGTGGTGTGTGTGGGGCGGGGGCTGCTGGGGCTCGGTTGTTGTTGGCGTTTGGGTGTTTTCAGAGCACCAGGGGGGATGAGGATGTCGGCGGGCAGGGATGAGGGCTTCACAGGCGAGGGGCTGAACTGGCGCTGCAGGCTGGTTAGTTTTTGGTTGAGCTTCTCGCCCCTGGGAGTAAAGTTTACGGAGGCATATTCTGTATGCTGCTCATCTGAGGGGCGCGGAAACTTCCTCCCTCCGCTGGCGGCTGGGTGGGGCCTCAGCTGCAGGTCTGCATAGAGAATTCCGTCAGAGTCCTGTCTCTGCCTCTGGCCCTCGTCAGGAACATCGTCATATATATGGACGTCTGGGACCTGGGTGGTGGGGTGTGTGGGGGGGGGGGAAGGGGGGGGGGGGGCAACCACAAAGAAAAGTAAGACAAACTGAGATGGAGAGAAAGTGCCATCAGAATATGGTCATGACAAGTTATAATCATATGTCCATTATGGTCAAATAGAAACTGTTAATATGCATCATTCAGGGAACTATAGAGAGAATCTGACCTGTTCCTGAGGCTCCACTGGATCACCTGACACACACACATACACATGTACACACACACATGTACACACACACATCCACACATGTACATCCACACACAAACAACAGAGAGAGAGAGAGAGAGAGAGAGAGAGAGAGAGAGAGAGAGAGAGAGAGAGAGAGAGAGAGAGAGAGAGAGAGAGAGAGAGAGAGAATTTTAGTTCCTTAATAAAATGAGCTACTTCCTTTCTATTCATCTCATGTAGCCTTATGACAGAGGTGGGCAGGTGGCTGCAAAAAATAAGCAACCTACTGCAGGAAGATCAATTCTAAATCTGATAAGTTATGTCATGTGGGTGTCTCACCTTTTCTCTTCTTGTTTAATTTCCGAGGATTTGCACCCCATCTGGGGAAAAAACAACACACACACTGTATTTAACTGTTATGAATCTGGAATAGCTGACTGACTCATATTTATTTGGGCATGGTTCCATGTAGTGATGGGCATTCCGGCTCTTTTTCGTGAGCCGGCTCGTTTGACTCAGCTCACTGAAAAGAGCCGGCTCTTTTGGCTCCCAAACGGCTCTTTAAAAAAAAAAGTTTTAACTATGACTTTGACTATGATAGGTGTGAAAACAATTCGAATTAAATTATTAAATGAAATCATACTCTACCTTAACCACAACGTCTTTAAAAATGCATTGATTTGTTATGGCTCTCCTCCGAGTTTCGACTACTCGTCTGACTGAGTGTGTGTGAGTTGGCTCGGCCCTTCGTCATGCAGTATAATTGGTGGACATCGCGTGTATGATTGACAGGAACAGAATGTGAGGCTGATCGTGTGCTCCTTTAGGCCTACAAGTATTTTGTTGTTGTTCTTTGAATTAGTCAATTATTTTAAATACAATTAAAATTCATTATTTCATTATTACATACTCATTTAATTTATATAGGCTATATTAATCTATAAAAAATAGAGTCGGCTCTTCAGATATGCAAGCCAGCTCCCGACGTTCACCTACAAGAGCCGTCTCCTTCGCGAACAACCCATCACTATGGCACCATTCATTATCTATTCCATTCTATTCCATGGTCGCCCAAACCAGGTCATCAACCACCCTTTACATTTGAAACATTCTCTAAAACAGCTAGCCAACACAATGACAGTCTTTATTGAACAGATGGATCAATAACAGATGCCGAAATTAGGTCAAAGATCAAATTCCTTAAGCTGGCAAATGTACTACTTGGCTCCAACTATAGTTTACACTTACTGACAATGGTGAAGCTAGGTATGTATAGCCCAACAGCATTTTAGTGGAAACATTTCCGTTAGACTACAACCACTTACCACCTCAACACTTCACAGGACAAATACGCTTTACCAGCGATTAGGCCTAATAATAAAAACGTAGCCTATTTAAGGTGAATGTGAAGTTTAATTTTACCTATGCCTACCTGTCGAGTGTTTTGTTCAACCCGTTGCCCATGGTCGTTCATCACCAGTAAATCCCCCGAGCGACTTTCGTTGAATTAGGTTTTGTTTCCGTGTTCAATGCAAATACCTGTTCAGTGAAGGAGGAGCGAACTGCAGGTGTAACGGACTCGGTGTGGGAATAGTGTGGGGGAACGACCTTGTTAAAGTGGTCTGGACTTTGCGCCTGAATGCAACACAAACACACACACGCGGCTACCTACACTGTTTTTTTCTGTCGTTAATCACTGTTGTCAACGATTAACTAAAGATGTTTATCAGCAAATTAATTATTTGACGCAGTACGGTGTTCAAATGACTGAATCAAAATTCCCGATGTCATTTTGGCTGTCAGATTTGATTGAAGCACAGACCTAAGTCATTGGGAGGTAAACGCTCATTTAGATTGTAATGTAAAATAGATCACATAGAATTTTGCAAATAGATAGGCTGCTACAAAAGTGGACATACTTATGAGTCCTGACATATTAAACGTAGACGCAGTTTGTATACCAGATTACTTTTTATTATCACAACTGTAGTCAAGCACGAGAGCTACGGACATAATCTGTGGGAGGTGATGTTTAACCGATGGACTGTATATCCATTAACCACAGACGCTGTTTATTAGAGCGGTGTGTGCATGAACTGTGCATGTCAGGACAGCAACACCGTAGCTCAACCATTCCTCTCTCCCAGACCTCCAGAAGTGGTTAGGAGCTTCCGGAAGCTACGGGTGAGGTGACACGCCCACTCCCAGTAAGTTCCTTTCCAGATCATCTTGGATATTACAGATGGTTTCAAACCTCTGGTTGGTAGGACAGTCCAGCTGCTGGAGCCTCATTTTCAGAGGCTGCTTCCCTTCTAGGACTTCTTGGGGGCCTTGTCGGTGTGTATGGTGCATAGGTGTGTGACGGGGAGCTCGGGGGTGGTTCTGGGGCTGGACATTGTCAGGATGCCGTCGTGTGACACGTGGACCTGGAGCAGGAGGGGGTCCACGCCTGCAGGCAGGATGTAGGTGCGCGTGAAGGACCGACTGACGAAACCGTGGGCATCCTGCTTCTGGGAATGATTTCCTGTCACCTGCAGAAGACGGAGAGAGAGGTCACGGTCGGAGGTGAAAGGACAGATTCCGTTCTGTTTGCGTTCTTGCGACCTGCCCATTCTTCTTCTTGTTTGTCTTTCTACCGTTAATTTGTCCTTGGTCTCTTTCTTTTCAGTATGCCGTTGTAACAGACGTGGTCTTGCTCTGTCAGAGGTATACGGGCCGATGTTCGCCCCTCACTGGGGTCGAACACGCCACCTCTGACTTCCCAAGCACGACCACTAACAGCTACGCCAACGAAAAGCTAGCTATTCGTTGACGCGGGTGGCCTGTTTACATACTTGAGGAGTGAGTTTAAACCGATACACACCGGCTACACCGGTCTCCTCTTACCCTCTCTTGCCCTCTCTCGCTTAAACATCCATTCTTCCTATCATCCTTTTTGTCCGTTTGAATCTATTGACTCCTTCTCTTTTCCACTCCTCGGTTCTCTCTCACCACCAGCCTCGCTGCACTCAGCCCTTCTCCTTCTCGCTCACCTCCAGCAGGTTGTCAACAGTGCGCACTGTAAGCTCGTCGGGGGTAAACTGGCAGACGTCCAATTGAACGCGCCACATTCCTGACTCCTCCTCTATCTGTGAGAAGCCCCGCTCCAGCTGCTTGGTGATTCGTGGACGCACGTAGTATCCATGGTAGAGGGTGGGGGTCAACAGGTCCTGTGGCGTTAAGGCTACGGAGCAGAGAAGTGGGACGGAAATCAAAATCAACAGAAATGAATGTATACAGGGGCGGTTCTGGGAGGGGGGCAGGGGGGGCCAGTGCCCCTATGACAACAAGCTTGGACCCCCTTTGTGCCCCCGAGTCTGAATAATTATAAACATGCTCTTTTGCCTGTGAATGCCTGCAATGCAGTGAAGAAAACTATATGACAACAATAATGTTTAATTTATCTGCCCCCTCTAACAGTACATCTGGCCCCAGCTTGGCCCTCCTAGTTGAAATGGTCTAGAACCTCTCCTGATATATAGGCCTAATAAAAAAACAGATCCATACCCAAATAAAGTGCCAGTCTGGCCTTTGAAAAGGAATGGCATAAATTAGGTAATTTGAGTTTGAATGTAAATTAAGAGTGCAAAAAGAGGAAGTTAGCATTCCATAGGTGTTTACCCAGTGCGGAAGGGAATACGAGACTGCCAGTCTCCAATATCAGTGTAATCCAAAATATTTACATGTTATCTTTTGAGCAGAACATTATGACCTCACCCCTGCCCCAATGATCTCTGTGTGCTGTCAGTGTGTTTGTATGCTATACTTAGTTTCCTGTCTCACTGTTGCATCAATACGGTGTATATTTACGTCCCTAGTCTCCATGGCTTTAGTGCTATGACGTCCCAATACATGGGTGTCTCTCCCTCTCTCCTTAACTCTATCCCTTTGTGTTTGAATGTAAACAGGCTCAGTGGTTTGGCTTGTTTGGCTCTGGGGAACTAAAAATGGTTTGATTTGTGTGTGTGTGTGTGTTGGAGGTTACGAGGTTAGGCCATATCTATCGTACTAGGAGAATGTTCCAGGCTTGCATATCTGACATAACTTATTAAGGGGAACCCCATTTAGAAGGAGCCTCTATTTTTACACACAGATTTGCCCAGGTCAGTGTAACTGCAGCTCTCCTTCATAAATACACACACACATACAAACACATACACACACACACACACAGAATAACCAAATTCTGAGAACAGAGGACCAGCTGATGATGACATCGACAACGAAACAATTGCGACACAAAACCTCACACTCTCCACCTTATCACATCCTCAGCGGTATTACTTCACCAACTCAAACACACACACACACACACACACGAGAAACACACAAGTCACTGAAACTCAAGCAAAGACACACACACAAACATCAGGTTCCTACCCTCTCCGAATGTTTGGTCGTAGATACGGCTTGGTGAGTTCAGCTCATACTGGGTACTCATAGGATACGCATGTGGGACCGTTCGGTCTGCCATTCTGCAACACAATGAGAGGGAGGGAGAAAGAAACAGAGAGAGAGAGAGAGAGAGAGAGAGAGAGAGAGAGAGAGAGAGAGAGAGAGAGAGAGAGAGAGAGAGAGAGAGAGAGAGAGGAAAAGGGCAGACAGGGAAAAGAAGGTCCAGAGACAGAGTCAACACAATATAAGTGCCACAGGATTTGAAGTTTGAACAGCAAGTGAGAAAGAGGGAGAGAGGGGGGGGGGGGGAGGGAGAGAGAGAAAGGGAGAGAGAGAGAGAGAGAGAGATGAAGGGGCACAGGTCTGAAGGAATGTCTGGCTCAACAGGGATGGTGATAAAGGCACTGTAAATAGAGAGGGCACACTTTGAAACTCTCACACTCTCTATCACAATTTTAGAACAGACTCAGTTAAGTGGACTCTAGTCGAGCGCACATTCAAATCTCTGTACTGCATGTCTGTACTACTGGATAATGTGATTGATTTGAATGGCTGGTTTAGTCTGGTACATGTTACTACTACAGTTACTGGTAGATATCAGTTTAGCTTGAAATATTGTATTTATCAATACAGAAAATGAGGGGTATGGTCTTGCTTGGTACATCTCTTTGCCCCCAAAAACACCTTCAGCCCAACTTGTGTCTGTTTGAAGATCATTGGTAGAGAATTACATAAATATCCTTAATTCCCTTTTGACAGATAGTACCCTAAGGATTAACAGGTGATGGCTTGGGTTGTTAATAGCAGTCATATGCGCAGTAGTGATGCAGTTAGCAGCAACGTCAGAAGAAGAACTGTAGCAAGAGTTTAGATGTAAACAAAAAAACAAGGGGAGAGAAACCTGACACACACACACACACACACTTACAGTACACGCACTTAGTTGCCAAAACTGCTAATCACCACAGGCATATCCCACCGGACATCCAGCCGCCCCCTGTACCCTGTCGTCTCCTGCCCATGTCCACAACCCTGGCTCTCTGTCTACTTTAGGACTAACTCTAATGCTCTGGCACTGAGGTTACATGCATACACACACACACACACACTCACAAACGTTACACACCCAGACAGGGGCATTTCCTGGGCAGTGACCACAGGGGCATCAGCACTATTCACTGCCAGGGCATCACCCCATCATGGAGAGAGAAAGAGAGAGAGAGGTAGTGGGTGTGGAGAGAGAGAGAGAGAGAGAGAGAGAGAGAGAGAGAGAGAGGAGGAAGAGAGAGATGAAGGGAGAAAAACAGTTGACATCATTGTTCCAGAAGGATCAGACTGCTGGCAGGACCAGAGCTAGGGTGGCAGACGGAGGGATGGAGGGAGGGGCGCGAGACAACAGGAGGGCAGAGGGCCCGAGGGAGAGGGGGGGGGGGGGGGGGTCGGAGAGGGGTATATATGAGCCTGCTGGGAGAGGCAACAGCTGCATCAACCAGCTCCACGGTCCAGCCAGCGGAACCAACCACCAAACTGTCTGCAACGGCAACCTATCCCACCATAGTACCCAGAGCTCTCTCTCGCGCGCTTTTTCCTCTTCTGTCCTTCATTCTATCTCTCTCTTTCGCTCTCTCTCACGGAGCTGAATCATGGATGTCCCTATCCAGTACCCCTGGTACCGCCGGGCCTTCTCCCACCGCATGCCTGACCTGTACTCCGGAGAAGCTCTCCCAGACCTGGCCCTCGGCTGGCCCTTCACCTGGCCCTTACCCTGGATGAGGACTTCCTTTCCACGATGGCTCAACTGGGCCGATGGTGGACACGCCGAGGTAAGACAGGAAGTGAGGTCACCTGACCCTTCCTGCTACTGTTAACTTCTTTGGATGGAAGGGAATGAACAGAGCCGTGAACGAGCTGTACCGTTCTGTGTGTGTGTGTGTGTGTGTGTGTGTGAAAGTGAGGGAGAACAGGAGAGAGAGAAAGGGACAGAGAAACTGACACAATACGACACAGAGAAACCATTGTTTGTGTGTTTTGGGGTGGGGTGGTGGGGGGATTGTATTCCCGTGTCTGTCGTTGCCTTGTCAAACGCTGGTTTTGGACATTCAGCCCACAGCATTCCCCAGGCAAATACATAACCCTCTTGCTGTTTGTGTGCGTGTGTGTTTGTGTGCGTTTGTGTGTGTGTAGATGCGCGCCGAGAAGGATCGATACATGATCAATCTGGACGTGAAGCATTTCTCTCCTGAGGAGATTAATGTCAACATCAATGGAGACTTCATCAGAATACATGCCAGGCACGAGGAACGACAGGTCAGGACACACACAGAGACACACACACGTTCACAAAAGGGCATGTGGGAGAGATGAATTTCAGTTTAGAATATTGTGGACTACAAACAGGGACTCTTACTCTTACACCCCCCCCCCTCCCCTCCCCTTTCACGTTTCCTCTCTGTGTCCCAGCAGGATGACCACGGCTTTGTGACGCGGGAGTTTGTGAGGAAGTACAAGCTTCCCGGGGGCGTGGGTAGCGGTGATGTCACCTCGTCTCTGTCATGTGACGGCGTGCTGACAATCTACGCCCCCCGGGGCTTCGCTGGCCAGGAGCGAACCATTCCCATCACCTACGAGGATGGGGCTGCACCACAGAAGAAGTAGAGCCCATGCCCGCCTCTGACCCAGTCTGACCTCTGACCCCCCCCTGCTGCTTCCTGTCTGTCTCTGACTTCAATCCGTGTTTGTTTACAACAGAATCGGTGACAGCCATATGACTGAGGGCAGCTTTAGTTCATAAGAGTTTCACCTATTCTGTTCCTTCAGATCTCCAAAAGCTTTTATTGGGACGCAAACATTTCCTAATGATTGATAGACAAAACAATGGTCCACCCAATATAGCAAGAACACATTTGAATTTGATTGTTTCCACTTGATGGGGATGCATCAAACCAATCTCACATCAATCTAACTTTCAAAATCATATGTCTATCAATCAAACTAAGATTCTGAATGTCTGCCAGTCTACAGCCATAAAATGTGTTTTATGTCCATTCTAGTGGCTTGACATTGCATGCTCTGGTCTGGTAAGTGGTCTAGTGTTTGACTATAACTGGATATGGCCTGTGGGCTTTTGCAACCTTTGTTCTAATTCTAATCTACTTACGAATCTAACCCCTGACACAAAGAAGAACACATTTTCCTCAGAGCTGAACCCATCACCAATGCTGCCCTATACTGACGGGGTTTAGGAAAAACTGTGTCGCAAGTTATCACAAACCCAAGAGATTGTAACACCTCTGAAATCCCAGTACCACAGAACAACTTAGAACACTTACCATACTGATAGGCCCCCCAAAAAATGCTCATGTGACTGTGTGCGGTTGTTATTCAAGTAGATCGATATGTGCACCTGTTGGCATGTATTGTGGGTATGCATGTGAATGTCAGGTGGGAGTCAGGTGGCTGAGCGGTGAGGGAATCGGGCTAGTAATCCGAAGGTTGCCAGTTCGTTTCCCGGTTGCCAACTGACGTTGTGTCCTTGGGCAAGGCACTTCACCCTACTTGCCTCGGGGGAATGTCCCTGTACTTACTGTAAGTCGCTCTGGATAAGAGCGTCTGCTAAATGACTAAATGTAAATGTAATGTACATGAATGTGTCTGCTGCTTGCCTGAAAATCTGCATTCCTGAGTGAGTGTGTTCACTTAATCGACCAGGGACCACATCATGTTCTTCACTCCAGAAGAGGAGGGAGAAAGGGGGAGGGGATCAAAGGTGGGAGAGCTTGGGGGGGGGGGGGGGGGGTAGCGGAGAATAGGGCTGAGAAGGAGAGAGCGAGAGCTGGGGGGGGGGGGGAGGGAGGTTGGCAAAGCAAACAGACGCAGGTTTGTTGGGGAATGGGTGAAAGACTGGGCTCCTGAAGGCTGTAACGGGGGGCTCAGAGCTGCTGAAAGCCTGGAAGCGTGTGAGAACGCGTGTGTGGATGTGGGTAGGCAAACGTGCATGGGTGTTTGTGCGCATGTGGGCCGGGGCTCCTGTCAGGAACTGCGTTTGCTGATTAAGGCTTCATCATTCCTTTGTATCCAAGACAACCCTCTGCTGTATTAACCCATCATTTCACATGTTAACTGAGTAGTCAATAGAATAGACTAAGAATAAATGATGAACCACAAACGCTCCGAGTCTGTGTCCTTTGTGTCATTTAGGCCGTAAGTGCTCGGAGAAAGCCCTATTACAATCACGGCACTTCCAATACAAATAAACCCACATTTAGCTTTTTTTGTCGTTGGAAAGAGTTCGATCAACTAATGGAGCTGAAGCATTAGAGTACAGTGGGAAACTTCAAACAGACTAAACATTTTAGAGGGGTCCTTTATTGTTTCTATTGACTTTACATTGTTTATATTGGTGTATATATAGTTGCAGTTTTTTTTTTTACACAGGTGAGCGTTATGTTAGACAGAGGTAGGACTGCATTGTAAAAATATAAATGACAGATGCAGACCGAGACAAAGATTGTGTCCTTCCTGGTGAGGTGATGGTGGTGGGTTACTGAGGAGTTGAAATGGGGGGTTCGGTCTCCCCTGCCTGTACCTGTAACTCGGGAGTTCTAGGTGTGTGTGACGTGTGTGTGCGTCCACGCAGAGAGGCCGAGGACGGGATGTAGTCTCGGCGGTAGCAGGAGTTGGGAGGGCTGCTGGGAGGGTCTAACTCGGGCTGGTGACCCGGGAAACTCCTCACCTCTCTCCGTTCACCTGGAAGAACAGGGCAGGTCATTTACCTTTGTGTGTGTGCATGAGAAATTGGTCCAGGTTTGTGGTACTTACAGGTAGATATTGGTCTCCTCTCTTTTCTTTGGAAGGCTGAAGAATAGCTGGTTTCAAAGTAGTGAGAGAACTGTGAAGGTGGGGTATGGACTGATTAGGGAACCTGTGTGGTGTTTACAACGGAAACTCATTGGCAAAGCCATGCTAGTCTAATTTTTTTACTCAACAAAAAAACATGTTTGTCATTTTCAAGGGCAAACCAGAAAAGCTACGGCTGGATTGGGTTTCACCTGCCCCGCAACCTCGTACCTGGGAAGGTAATGGACGTAATATCCTATTATATTTGGCGTCTTTACGTTGTTCGACCCAGTTTCCTATCAGAGTTTCTGGACCGTAGGCATCCTCGTTTGTGCCACAGCGCCATCCGTACTGACGGAACTTGTCCTCGGGGCGCGCGTCGCTCCAGACTTCGCCTTGGCCAGATGCGCGCAACCCGTAGTGGAACGGGGGCGAGCTGAGTGGAAACTCCATCCTGCAGTCTTGCAGCAGTGCAACTGATAGCCAACAAAGGACAGACATCTATCCACTATTCTACTAGGGCATTCGATTACCACTTTAGTATTTAGGTCACCATGGTATCAACTGCATTGACTAAGCGCTATGGCTTTGACAAAACAAAAAAAGGCTAGATAAATTAAAAACCGTCCAATTTTCAATTTCACATTTCCAAAACAAATAGTAATAGATATGTAAATTGATTTAGAGCTACATCAATTACAAGACCATTGTTTTCGTTGTCAAAAGTTTTGACAAGTTTGACGCTGCATTACTCACGTTCATCCAATGAATGAAACGCCTATTCCGATCGTTAAAAGGGGCTACATGAAAAATAATTAGGCTACTGGTTGCTGGACCGTCCAGAGGCACCTCACTCGACACACCAGTAGGGCTGTTGTGTTGTCAGAGCATAAACTCCCCCTGCGCGCTCTTTTGTTGACGCGCGCTTCCTTGGTGACGCACATGCAGGACATACCCACAACTTTAAAGACGAGTATCATACAGTTCATTGGCAAACAATGGTAACGGCAGACAAGGAATAAGTAACGGTAAAGGATGACCAAAGACTTGTAGCAGCGCTGGTTCTTTATTTTGACCCAATGAATGTAAACACTGACATTCGTATCGGTTACGCTGAACGTTTCTCTGTTGAAGAAAAGCTGCTATATGTGTAGGCAAGGTAATACTGAGAAGGCTCTGCCCTACTCTAAAGAGACAGCACGGATTGTTGGGTAACGTGTGGAAGCTTCCAGAGACTTGGTTGAGCCGTCATCCATGACTGTAGAGTCTTAGGCTGAGCATCAGTTACAGTAGAAGTCCCATTTCTGCAGGAGAGGAGAGTAGAGGCAAGAAAAATAAGTGTGTGTGTGTTTTAGGGGGAAGTCATTGTGTGTGTGTGTTACATGTGTGTCCACTTACATCAGTCTTGACCTCAGTGGTGGCGGGCATGAGTGCGTGTGTCTCCTCCACCACGCTGCTGGGGAAATGGCCCAGACGAGCCTCCTGCTCTCCATAGTAGGAACCCTGTACCTGTTGGCACAAACACACTTCATGTGAAGGCTAAGCCTAGACAACCCTTAGGGGGGAATGACATGGTTACACATCCTAACTGCACCCACACAAAAGAATATAAACGAAACCATTGCATTTATACTCCACCCATAACACACAGAAACACACACACACACGTGCTAACACTCACACTGCCAGCCCAGAAGAGGTTCCCTCTGTCTTTCAGCATGGCGTAGACGTAGATCAGCTGTCCTTGTCTGATAGGGATGAACCTGCAGTCTCCAGGATAGTAGTCCTCCAGGGCACGGGCTATTAGGATGGGGTCTACAGAGACAGAACTGGGTCAAACACGGTCTGTAAAACTTGCAAACACTGAGTATTTGCTTGAGTCTGGAGCGCCAAATTGACAGGAGTTTGCATGTTTCATGGCAGTTTCGTTCATTTTATGGCACCAGACAAGCGCAATCAAGCACAGGGGGTGCATTTGAACAGATTTCAAATACTATTTGATCCCGCCTTAAAAGTGAAGCGCCTTCTTCATCACAGCATTACATATTTTGTCATGACCGATCAACTGCCACTACGGTTACGGTGAAAACTTACAGTTTGGCATCTACTAGCCTATAAATTGGTCAGCCCAGAGGGCGTTTTGAGAACTTCCAACGTGTGACGCAGCAGTACTTTGAGGCTGGCAGGTTAATGTAGAGGCTGTTAAGTTGCATTCGTAGTTGGTTTACTCACGGCTGCATTCGGCGTCGGCGCAGAGCTTCTTGTCGGACAGTTTGGGCATCTGCCTCCCTGCCTGTGAGAGAGGCAGCAGGAGGCAGGCTAGCAGGACGAAGTGGAGAGTGCACGGCATGGCTGGGTCTGAGGCTGGTGGCGGAGCAGCCTGTGGTTCTGCCTCTGGGAAGGAGAACAGACTGGGGGAGGGGGGGGGGGGACTTCTCACTCACTCGCTCCCTCACACACACACACACACACACAGTTCTGTTCAGTCCTTAGTACAGCAGGTAAACAGGATGAGGAGTAGAGCGGGGGCCTGACAAGACAGACCTCTGGTTGTTCGATCCCCCTCACCCTTCCACCCTCAGGCCTCCAACCCCCAACCACCATTTCACCCTGAGTAACCCCCCCACACACACACACACACACACACACACTCTCTCACTCCTCTCCCCATAGCAACACACTTAACTAACTGTCTGAAGACTGGAGAAGGTCCCACATCACAGTGGCTCATAATGCTGGAATTCTCCTTAGACACAAACATTTACCTGAATTGGACCGACAGAACTTTAAATCTTCAGCATGCCACCTTATGCCAGCCCCCTCGCACAAACTAGGACAGCTCCTCTAATTCATTCCTCAAATTTGTGAGAGCTGAGGTGTGCATGTGTCAGTGTTGTGCGAGTTTGAGACCGAGGGGAGAATCTGTCACAGCTAGTTCGCCTTGTCCACCACTAGAGGTCAGTGCTGACAGTCTGACCCTGATCTCAGTGGCGCAACAGAGTCTACAACAACTAATGAGGTGCTGACACAACAGTTACCTGTCCCTCAACCAGAGGGCTGAGCCACTTGCTGCATTTACATACGTTTCCACACCCAGAGCTGGCTTCAGCTCCACGGAAACTGTCCCAGCACACACGTACCTAAGCAACCAAACAGGAAAAGCCACAAAGAGTTGGCAGGGGATTGCCAGGAAGAGAGACCTAGCTATGGACAGATCAAACCTGGGCTGGGCTAACTCACAGGACTGACCCCTAGGTGGACTGAGCCATGATCCCAGGTGAGTGGTGAGTGTGTGTATGTTTTTGTGAGAAGAAATGATACGATATCTTCAGAGTGTCTATGGAAGAGAATTGCTGTTTACAGAAGAATGATACTGAAAGGAAATAGCACCATGAGGTAGGATAAGGGTCGGGTTTAAGGCATGTTGTGTTGTGAGTGTGTCTAAATTAGGTTTCAGCGCTGTTAGAAGTATTGGTGGTGGTGTTGTATAGTCTGGCTGGGGGAATTAATGGGGAGAATTAAAAGGACAGAACATCATTGTGTTAGATAGAGGCTCAATGTCAATGAGTGGCTTTCCCATTTAACAGCCAAACATTGACTTAGTGGAGGCTTATGCAAACCCCAGCCAGTACCAGGGGAGAGGGGGAGAGGGAGAGGAACACGCTGAGAGAGAGAGAGAGAGAGAGAGAGAGAGAGAGAGAGAGAGAGAGAGAGAGAGAAACCGTGATAAAAACTACAAAATGATTGTGATGATGTTGGATAAGTTAGGAAGATGGCCGATACATATACGTAGGGATGGCGTTGCCGGGACTGGTGGAAGGGATGGAAGCAGGGGTGGCAGTCACAATCAAGGTGAAATAATAGACGAAATAGCAGAGGAGCTTTAGGGTGGTATATCTGTGGAATGTGGGTGGTGGACCCATGATAATAGTGGAGCAAGAGAGCCACAAAAGCTGCTCGCAAACAAAAGAACTGGTTTAAGGTCATGGAAGATTACATTACAACATTACAGAACATGCACACCCATGAACACTGTCTCCCAAATACACACAAACACACACACACACACAAGATAAGAATTGTGTTTGTCTTTTGGTATGCAAACTTCAGTTCATCATTGGTACCTTGTCCGACAGGACCTGACCAGACCAGAGTAACAGAGACCAGAAAGACCACACCAGGGCCTCCCCATAACAGAGAAGAGAGAAGACCAAACTAACCAGACCCAGAGAGGCAGCCCAGCCTATCTAAACACAAGGAGGAGAACAGTCAAGACCAGCCGAGCCCAGACACCACATTCTCTCTCCAACACGGACCTTCACCCAACAACCGACAAAGACTGCGTTCCATCGTGGTGCTTCCACAGGCTCCTCTAGGCGTGTGTTGGTGTGTGTGTCCATGCAGACAAGGAGATAAGAACCTCACCCAGCTGAAATGATGATCCGCGACCTCTGACCCCATCCTTGGCTGAGTGACCCCTCCCCCCGGAGCCATGTTCTCTCACCGGAATGACAGCCTTCCCTCCCCGAGTCTGGAAGACTCTTTCTTCCCTCTCTCTTCCTCCTCGTCTTCCCTCTCTCTCTCCCTGGCCCTCCCCTCCTCCTCTGCTCACTCCCGGGTGGGGGAGGGCGGGGAGGGCATGGAGACGGACTTGATCCTGGCGGCGGAGTTGGGTCAGGCTCTGTTGGAGAGGAACGAAGAACTGGCAGCCGCTCTCGAGCAGAGAGAGAGAGAAGTCGAGGTGAGAGACTGTAAGAGAAGGACAGCAAAACAAACATAGAGAGTAAGAAAGGAGGGAAAGTCCATGGATTTACTGTGATGCTGTGTATGTGTTTTTGTTTGTGTGTGTCAGGTTCTGCAACAGGAGAAGCATGTGCTCCAGAGAAGGTTGGACATGAGCGAGATGACGCTAGGCCAGAGAGAAGCGGAGCTCACCTCTGACATCACAAGCTTGCGTGAGGAGCTGGAGCGACATCACAGCCGGGGGCGGGACCGGAGGCGGGATGAGAGCGAGCAGCTCACTCAGCTAGCCAATCACAACCATCGACTGGTCGAACAGCTGGCTGAGGTAAACACTCACCTGCAGTTCAGGGATCTCTCTGGGAGGGGGAGACAAAGAAAGTGTGGAGAGAGAGAGAGAGAGAGAGAGAGAGAGAGAGAGAGAGAGAGAGAGAGAGAGAGAGAGAGAGAGAGCGAGAGCGAGAGCGAGAGCGAGAGCGAGAGCGAGAGAGAGAGAGAGAGAGTGGGTGTGTGTTTGTGAAGCAGTGTCACGGAAGCAGAAATGCAAACCGACAGGTTTTATATAGCCTTTGATGAAAACATCTCTCCCTCCCATCTTGGTGTCATCTCCCTCTCGCTTGCCTCTCACCGCTCTCTCTCCCTCTCTCCTCCCTTCCTCCAGGCTGTCTCGGTCGAGCACAGTCTGAGGTGTGAGCTAAGGTCTCTCAAGGATGAGATGGATGACTCGTCCTTCAGCCGGGACATCAGCTTCACACAGCTGGGGAGCACCCAGGCAGAGGTACACACACGCAGAACTCCCCCTTCCAGCCGTCAGCCATGCAGTGCTCTGGACGACAGTCAAACGTGTCATGTGCGTGACCATCTACGTTTTTCCCCCCTGCCTCGTCCTCGTCTCCTCCTGCTCCCTCCTTCTCTCTCCGACCACTCTTCTTGCTTTTGCCCCCGTCTTCCGTTTCTCCACGTCCAGAACAGAGTTTTGCAGGAGCGTCTTTCTCTCATAGAGAAACAGCTGGCGTCGTCCCAAGACGACACCGATAGGCTGAGGGCGGAGAGGGAGGGGCTGAGAGAGAGACTGACAGAGATGCAGACCAGCCTGAGAGAAAGAGAAGCAGAGGTAAAGAAAACAAAAGAGACACAGGGTGAATAGAGATTGTAAGAGTGCGCTACACGGACTAACCTTTCTAACCCGCGTGTGTGTGTGTGCGTGTGCGTGTGTGTGTGTGTGTAGCTGGAGCAGGAGCAGGGGGTGGTGTTTGAGTTGCGGACGTTGAATCGTTCTCTACAACAAAGAGCCCTGAGCCTGGGAGAGGAGAGCAGTGTGGAGAACACACACACACATCCCCAGTCTCTGCATAGTGAGATACAGCAGTCACAGGTACACAGACACACACACAAACACACACACACACACACACACTCACACACTGTATAACAAAAGCTTCCAACGCATAGGTTTCAACTGAAACACCGCACAGTATCAACAAACTAACAAACTAACTACTCCCTTTCATCGTCTCTGACAAGTCAAGGTTGTGCAACACAATGGGACAGTGCTTTTAAAGGGACAGTATGTCATTTAGTAACTTATTTATTTAACTCTACGGTTGCTTGACAGTGTGTAGAAATGGTTCTGATGAGTCCTGTCCCCTCCTAGGCCAAAGAGGCTCACCTTGTCTACTCTGCAGTCCTGCAGGCTAGAGACGAGGAAATACACACTCTGAAAGAAGAGGTGGGTTCTGATTTCCACACACACACACACACACACACACACACACACACACACACACACACACACACAGTAGTTGCATGTACAGATCATTCATGCCTAAAGACACAAAAACATTCTCTGTGTCTGATTTTAGCTGAGCGCCAAACAGGCAGAGCTTGATTCTCTGAGGAAGGATCTTGAGCAATTTCCAGGAAAGCCCTCTTACAGGTAACGCACACATACACACGTTCGCTTTCCCTGATTATTTTTCTCTTCTCGCTTTGTCCTGCACATACAAATAACGTGCGTGCGAATGCTCAGTTCTCTAGAGAACGAGGTCATCACCGTGCGCCAGGAGAGAGATTCCCTCACCCAGCAGCTCCTCAACACCATCAAACACAAGGTGGCGCTGTCCCAGGAGGTCGACGCGTGGCAGGTGGGGGTCCACGGGTGTCCGTGCTCACGGAAAGGGATGCGTGTCGTCGCAATCGTGTGCAGATCTTGTTGGTTTCCGTTTTTCACGTTAACCCTTGTGCTGCCTTCGGGTCACATGACCCAAAGGTTCATAACGAACCATCGTTGTGTTTACCCAATTTTACCCAATACAAAAACAAATAAAAATAATTTTCTTTTAACCATCGCAATGTGGGGGGTCTAAGACAGCCCAACGGTTAAAAGAAAATGATTCACTTTGTTTTTGTATGCGGTAAAGTTGTCGCAATACGACGGTGGGTCACAATGACTGATGGGTCAGAATGACCCGAAGATAACACAAGGGTTAAAGCCGGACCTCGGCTTTATTTTTCCGTAAAGCCGTTTCTCAACGTGTCTTTGTCTCTTTCCGTCCCTCCTTCTCTCTCTCTCTCTCTCTCTCTCTCTCTCTCTCTCTCTCTCTCTCTCTCTTTCTCTCTCTCTCTCTCTCTCTCTCTCTCTCTCTCTCTCTCTCTCTCTCTCTCTCTCTCTCTCTCTCTCTGTCTCTCTCCCTCTCTCTCTCTTTCTTTCCCTCTCTCTCTCTCTCTCTCTCTCTCCCTCTCTCTCTCTTTCTTTCCCTCTCTCTCTCTCTCTCTCTCTCTCTCTCTCAGGAGGACATGCGCTTGGTGATCAGTCAGCAGGTGCACCTGCAGGAGGAGGAGAGACAGAAGGCGTTGGAGAAGAAGAAAGAGAGTGGGCTGCAGAGAGGCTCTCGCACCAGGTCCCTGCGAGTGCGAGGAGAAGGAGGAAAAGGCTTCTTCTCCTCTCTGTTCAGAGGGGACTCGTAGAAAAGAAAGAAAGAAGTCATTTTCATACCCTGCCAATGGGCCAGCAGATACCTTCTGTAGTTCAGCCATCAAGAAAGGTTTCAAAAGACAAACCATTTAGATGAACCTTTTGTATATAATGTTCACCTGTATTAACTATTATTTCGTAAATTATTATGGATCTGTGTATTGGAAATAAACATACTTTAGTAACACTCTGTGCCAATGCTTGTGTTTTTTTTGCTTCTTACAACTGCATGTGAGCTTCCTAAGTCAGATGGCTTACAGGAATACTAGAACTATACAATAAAGAGAAAAAACAGACCAAAAATGAAGCAGCCATTTTTAATAGCATACATAAAAAGTACCATGTACAGTCCAATAAAATATCCTACATATCGCACCTTCATACTACACGGTTTCACACATTGAAAGCTTATCCATCAATGGCTACGCCATATCCTGATCCAACCTGAGCATGTACTGTAAGGGTTTTTAAGTGGGCCGAACAACCAAAACAATGCCCTTTGATCTGACTAATTGGACATTGTATTCATTAGGGGTCATATACTGATTTTACAGGGTATGTCACACAGTTCCTTAAGGTCTACGAATAGGGTAGGCTATGTAACATTGGTTGGGATGAAAATGGCCCGGGTGCTGTTCTATGCACCCTAATGCAACCCTGTGAAATAGCCCTAGAATGAAACGAGAGGTTTTCTCCCTTTATGGCATGCTCATGAATATTTAGATGAGCTGCGCGCTGATTGGTTGGTTTACAACGAGCGAAGCTGCGGTGGAAAGACGCAACATAGACAGACAGGCATCGTGAATTGTAGATTTACATGACAACACAGATTATTTAGTCGAATGAAACACAGTTAGGAAAATGAAATAACGTCCGCCCCATTGCCAATAAACTAAATCATCACACATTCTACCTATGCTAGATACAGGAGACGTTAGCATTGCTAATAACTGTTAGCGACAAAATCATACTTTCAGTTTGCGGTTTCAGTTTACTATCCATACTTTAGTATACTTTAATATACTTCTTTTTAGTAAGGGAGGAGGTCACGAAACGATGAAAAACATTAAGCAAAAATCAAATAAAAAATACATGATTAGATCATTATTAATCCTGACCCCTGACCACTGTGTGGCATCCCTGTATGGACCACATATTATGAACAAAACAATCCCCAAAAAAGAGTAATGAGCCACACGCTCACCCACACGGGCTCACCCACACGCGCACACCCACACGCGCACACCCACACACGCTCACCCACACGCGCTCACCCTCACCCAAACAAAACGACCGAATTGGCCAAACAAGGCATTTACATTTATCTTACAGAGTATATAATCTAGCTAGTTAATGTTGTTAGTTAAGTTTTTTAGAAATCTGCTCAAATCGAGGCTAAACAGTGCTACTACCGTCATAACTGCTGGCAGGACAGGCAATTCTTTCCTGAAAAAACTCGCGTCACTCCCACAAACAAATTCTTCGTAAGTAAAAAGTTTAGTCTTTTAATTGACAATATTGACAACACATATTAAGAAACTTGTCTTTACTCAGAATATCGTCTCCGATTTCAATTCGAAGCTGTAAATCTAACACTGTAGGCAATCTCCCATGGTCTTCGCTCTGGCTCCGCCTCGAAAAACAATGGCTGCCGTTGCTGACGATACATTTATTTTCCCCTCCCAGTAACCCCTTAACCAATGATATGTATTTTGAGCTTAACTTGTCATGAGTATCTGGCAGTTTTCAGAAATAAAATCGGTGATTGGACAGCAAAGATATTAAGGCGGGAACCATTGGGCATTTTAATGCCCATATTTGAATGGTCCGGCAGGATAGGGAAAAATCAAATAAAAAATACATGATTAGATCATTATTAATCCTGACCCCTGACCACTGTGTGGCATCCCTGTATGGACCACATATTATGAACAAAACAATCCCCCAAAAAAGAGTAATGAGCCAGGTTTAGGTCTCAAGATTACTGGACACCACGGGAAAGGGGGGGGATCAAGGCATCCAGTGCGACTCGTACTCCGAGCGGACCACCACCAAAGACTCCGCCTCCATCTCTAACTCCGCCTCCCAGGGGACAGGAGAGTGACCTGGGGCCATATCCTGCACAGCCCCGTCCCAGCCTCCCTCGCTGTCCGAGCTTGCACCTCCATCTGTGACCCTGCTGTCTATCTCTCCCCACTGGATTGTTACTCCATGACCTGTTGTCCTGTCTGAGTCGGTCACTCCGGTGTCAGTTACTCTCCCCTGGTCGCTCTCCCCCTCCGTGTCTAGGCCCTGTGGGGGCTGGGTGTCTTCCGTTGGGCCTGCAGATCCCTCAGGTGTCAGCGTGTCTGAATCGAGGTCACACTCCAGGTCATCCAAGGCGGAGGTGTAGTCAGAGAGGCAGCTTGGGTTGACGGATATGGCCGGGGAGGGAGGTCCTGACCCCTGGTTGGTACCCTGGTTGGTACCCTGGTTGGTACCCTGGTTGGTACCCTGGTTGCCAGGGATCAACCAGGGACCTGGGTCTGCCCCGGCTACGCCTAATCTGAATATGTAGATGTCCACCTCCTCATCCAGCTGTCTCCTCCAATGTTGGCGCTCACAATGCACATTCTCTGGGATTAGCAAGCACTGCGTGGAGGATTCCCTGATATGCTATAGTCGAAGACAAAGAGATAGCAAGAGATGGGATGATTTCGTTCAGACATTGTGTGGGGAGAAGCAATGTGATGGATGACAATAGGCTTATGGGTCAGAGGTCAGTACCCGTATGATGGGGGTGTGGTCTTCATTCTCCTGGCAGCTCCATGTGACTGCGATCAGTCCAATCAGCGCAACGAGCAGCCCAAACAGTCCCACAGCCACGACCACGTACTTCCCAAAGTCTGGGAAAACATCCACACAGATCAGACACACAGCACTGGCCAGAGAAAGCCCGGACACAAGCTTTCACCATGAAACGGCAAGTGAGGAAACGTGTCCGCTAACGGGATATGTCGTTCCCAGACTGCCTGGCTACCTTGGCGTGGTGGCAGGTCGAAGCATCTCTCCGCGGTCTTGTGGTGAAGTAACTGGTGTCTCGCTGAGGCCGAGAGGCAGTAGGAGTGGTTAGGAAGGAGTTTGGGAAACTCTCGATGTGACGAGGTCTCCACCTGAAATCGGAAGAAAACGAACCATTTAGGCTTGCTGCTGATGTGCGGGTGAGCGTGTGTGCGTGTGTGCGTGTGTGGGTGAGCGCGTGTGGGTGAGCGCGTGTGGGTGAGCGCGTGTGGGTGAGCGCGTGTGGGTGAGCGCGTGGCCTTACTGTGGTAATGTGGCCTCCCGACCCATCACGCAGTGTGAGGATGTACGTAAGGCTGGGGAGAACAGTCTGTCGGTGGTTCAGAGACACATGCACACTCTGATTCTCCACCATTACATCCATAGTGGGAGCACTGAGCAGACCTGGATTAGCAGACGTGCACACACACAGACACACACACACAAAATAAGGTGGTATTTTGTAGGCCGAGCAAATGACTGACTTGATTATCAATATAGGTGAAAGCTACTCACTGTCTCCGTAGGGCTGGACAGTTCGGTTCAGAGTCTTCCAGTGCGACGTTTCCCCCCATCTCTCAGCTCTAACTCGGACAAGGTAGTGAGCGTGGAGGTTTGATGTGAGCGGGATGTCCAGAGAACACTCGGTGGCGACGGTATGATTGCACCCTCTCAGGTCACGCCAAACCTTTTCCCATCTGCACAGGAGCATGAGATGTAACTGTCCACTCTGTCTCTCTTTCTCTCACCGTCTGTCTCTCTTTCTCTCACCGTCTGTCTGTCTGCCTGCCTGTCTGTCTGTCTGTCACTCTCTCATGCTACCACATATTGCTCTGTGAGCGATCCCTTTTCACAACCCTTGAGCCCACAACCTGGGACTCGACAGGTCAAGCACAGAAAGGTTGCATGAAATTGTCTGCAATGTGACTAATCAGTAGAACTGGAACTCAATTGTTAAGCACTTGTGTGAGGTCTGGGCAAAGGTTCATAAAATGCACAAACTCTCGCTTGACAAACAGCCTTATGCCTCACTTTGGCACCATACAGAAGTACGAATAGGGAAGCAGAAAGTGTTTTGGACACGGTGGCTAGACAATGGAATAAATACAGTTAGTGTTAGAAAGGCCAGAGACGTTAGCAAATTGCGCATGCGCAGAGATCTGTTCCTCAGCACATCTCGTGATTTGGTCAGTTCGCGGCAAAACACCACAAGAGACTGCACGGTGTTAGTTTCATTATGCCTATTCAGTTTACCAGTAAAAGTAATTACTGTTTCACATTCCTGTCAGACATGTTTGTGCGTCACTGACGAACTACCACAAACAGAAACAGAAATACAAAGATAAAGATCCTTGAGTTACACTGAATATGCCTGAGTCCTGTGTATTGCTGTGCTGCCTACATTAGCCACCCATATCCCCAATCCCATAAGACTGCATTCCGACTCCAGAGGTGTTCTTACAGACACACCAGGGCGGCATCACCATACCGGAACCATCAACCTATACAGTCCTTTATTCAGTTAGTCAGTTTTACATTGGTCCTTCGAGCCGGATTGAGTGGTGCTTCTTTGGATTCCTAAGCCTTCGGAATGCAGTATCCTTTACCTCCTGGGGAACCTCCAATGGCTTCTACACGCCCTAAGCAATGGTCTCATCCGCATGCCTACCTCAGAGAGGATGATGTTGAATGCATGGGCCGACGGCAGACAGTGCAGTATCAGGAACCCAATGCAGCACAGTATACACAGGGGCTAGAAGACAGGCATCACAGCATGACTCTGGAAGGAGCAACGAGGAGGACACCGCGTTCATCTCGCTCCGCCAGCCCTCTTAGCCAGCATGCAGATTACGTAACACTGGATAAGTGGAATATCCATGAAGCACCTGCAGATCACAGTTACCAGCAGCGCCTGGTCCGTGCTGCGTCCAAGATGACAGCGCCACCAGGGATGGTACAACAGTTTTCTTCACCCTTACATAGGCCTTGGGAGGTCCCTGAACCTCCAAGGGCACAAGCAGTGCATCATAGCAGACCTATGGGGTTTTCACCTTATGAGCAGTCTGCACAGAGTCCTCATATTGATGGTGCTCCTTCCCTCAGTCAGCTTCCCTTGGTCACCGCTCAAGCTCCTCCTCGGCAATCTTACATGTTTCCTCCTTCAAAGCCTGTGTTTCAACAACCTCCTCAGAGTGGTAGTATGCCTTTTCACAGGCATTACTCTGCACCTCAGCCCTACATGCCGCAATCGTATGATCATCGCAGAGATGTGATTCCAGAGGTAGCACACAGAGCCTACGATCATCCTGCTGCTGCGCAGCCCGCAGACATGAGAGACCAGATCCTGATGGACTCCCTGAACAGGATGATGAGTGAGCTACAAGGCATTAAAGACCAAGCAAGATCAGCTATGCCTAGGAACCCCTACCCGCCTACTCCACATCCAGGTGAGCACTTCCACTACAGTCAGTTACCTACACAGCAGTCTCTTGGAAGAGACTATCACAATGCACCTGCCTTTGACAGTCAGCCTTACGGCAGTGTGTACCCACAGCAGTCTGGTTTCAGCCGGAACCCACAAGCAACCACTTCAGTGCCTCTGCGGTCAGCCAATCACACACAGGCATATATGCCATTACATCCTCATCCTCAGTATGATGCAAGTAGAACTGCATACGGTGCACCTGCACAGCAGCCACCAGCCTTTCTCAGAGAGAGAACCTATCGAGGTCCGATTCCAACCATACCAAACTTCTCTAACAGAGATCCGAGTGAGTTCACCCGTCTCAAGATTGCACTAGAAAACCTCCTACCTCCTGATGCCACAGAACTGTTCCGCTATCAGGTTCTTCTGGACCATCTTAAGCTAGACGAGGCTCGTCTTGTGGCTGATGCCTATCTGAATTCACCTACACCCTATTCAGACACCATGGCTGCCTTAACAGATAAGTTTGGTCAACCTCAGAAGCTAGCTATGAAGAAGATAGCCACCGTCATGAATGCTCCAGACATACGGCAGGGAGACTCACAAGCTTTCCAGAGATTTGCCCTACAAGTGCGTGCCCTGCAGGGGATGCTGCAGACCCTTGGGCATGAAGGTGAAGTGGAGCTCAGGTGTGGGTCGCACGTGGAACGGCTCTTGAGCAAACTCCCCTCGGACCTGCAATCAGAATTCCGTAGATGCATGTTTAGACGATGTGGAACAGGGTACAACCTGGTAGATTTCTCGGAATGGCTGCAATATGAAGCATGGTGCCAGGACAGCGAAGGCCAAGCTAGTATCAGAGACTCCAAGCCAGACAGGAAGAAGGAGCAGAAGCATGATTCTAGATCTTCTCGTCCAGCTACGGTGCTTCATGGTGCTGATGACACCTCTACCAAGCATTCAGCAGAGCCAGCAGCAAAGAAACCAGATAGCACAGGCAAGAAGAA
This sequence comes from Osmerus eperlanus, assembly GCF_963692335.1. Taxonomy (NCBI): domain Eukaryota; kingdom Metazoa; phylum Chordata; class Actinopteri; order Osmeriformes; family Osmeridae; genus Osmerus; species Osmerus eperlanus. The sequence goes on from NC_085036.1 coordinate 6,803,280, forward strand.
AACATGGCAAGCTCACTGCCCATATTGTGAGAGTGAAGAGCACTTCTTGAGCCAGTGTGATCGCTTTAAGTCGTTTGATAAAGACCAGATCATACAGTGGATAAAGACCAATCGGCGCTGCTGGCGTTGTGGGAGATCGCATCAGGCAGCCGAGTGTAACCTGAAGAAGCCCTGCAGTAAGTGTCAAGGTAGACATCTCCTGATCCTGCATGATGTCAATGTCAAGCCTACCAGAGAAGGGTCCTGCCTTGTAAGCTCTGCTACAGAGACTCTGTACCTAGACAGACCATCAGAGTGTAGCCGAGTCCTCCTGAAAGTCGTTCGAGTCCTCATTCAGCATGGGAGCAAGACACTCGACACCTATGCAGTCTTAGATGATGGATCAGAACGCACAATGCTTCTGCCTGCAGCTGCACAGAAACTAGGACTTCGAGGGCCCTCAGAAAGTTTAGCCTTGCGGACCATTCGCCAAGATGTGCAAACATTGAGTGGCATGTCTGTCACCTTCAAAATCTCCTCCATCACCCAGCCTAGCAAAGCATTTGTGATTGATGATGCTTTCACTGCCAAACGCCTCAGCCTTGCTGATCACACGTATCCTGTGGCTACCCTCAAGTCGAAGTTCAGGCACCTCCAGGACATTCCCCTGCAGTCCTTTGACAGAGTAAGCCCGATGCTGCTCATTGGGGCAGACCACCCTCACCTGATAACCCCTGTCGAACGAGTTCGTCTAGGAGCCCCAGGTGGCCCTGCAGCCATTAAGACCAGGCTTGGTTGGACACTCCAGGGTCCAGCTAGGCTAACAGAGTTGCAAGTATCGCCCCAGCAGTGTTTGTTCACTTCACTAAGTCCCTTGGAAGTTGAGCTGCAGAGGAATGTGGAGAAGCTTTGGCAACTAGACGTTTTGCCACTTAGAGGTGAGAAGCAGGTGACTCGCTCAAGAGAAGACCAACAAGTCATCGATCTACTGGATTCAAAGACCACCAGAGTTGAGATCAACGGCGTTCTCAGATATGCCACCCCATTGCTCCGTAAGAAGAACTTCCCTGTCTTCCATGCTCCCATGGAGGCTGCGATGCCACGGCTCAGAGGCTCAGAGAAACGCCTACTAAAGGACCCAGAGAGTTCAGCTGCTTATGAAGCAGAAATAGAGAAGTTAGAAGTGGCTGGTACTGTAAGAAGGTTACCGATGCAAGAGGCACAAGCAGGTGGTGAGAGCTGGTACATCCCCCACCACATGGTTCAACATAACGGTAAGAGACGGATTGTGTTCGATTGCTCCTTTCAGTACAAAGGCCTCAGCCTTAATGATTCTCTCCTGCCTGGTCCTACATTGAGCCCCTCCCTACTAGGAGTCCTTCTGCGGTTCAGAGAGCACAGTGTCGGCATTAGCGGTGACATCAAGGGCATGTTTCACCAGGTGCTGTTACTGCCTGAAGACAAGCCACTTCTTCGTTTCCTTTGGCGCAGCATGCGGAGGGAAGAAACACCGCAGGTGTATGAATGGCAAGTACTCCCGTTCGGGACCACATGCAGCCCATGTTGTGCTACCTACGCACTGCAGCGACATGTGTTCAACCACAGCGGGCCCAATAGTGAAGAGCGGCTTTCCATAGAGAGGGGTTTCTATGTAGACAACTGTTTACAGAGTTTGCCGTCTACCAGGGAAGCAAGGCAGTTAATCGACAGTCTAAGAGGCCTCTTGTCCTCCGGAGGCTTTGAAATCCGCCAGTGGGCCAGTAACTGGGCTGAAGTCATCAGTCACTTGCCTGCAGATGCCAGATCAGATAAGTTGGAGCTGTGGCTGGCCCATGACAAGACAGAAGCACATGAGTCAACGCTAGGGCTTAGCTGGCAATGTGATGCTGACACCTTCAGTTACAAGCACAGACCAGTCACCTATCAAGATATCACCATGCGCAACATCTACCGTGTGTTAGCTAGTCAGTATGACCCTCTTGGGTTTATCCTTCCTTACACCACACGGGCAAAGGTACTGGTCTAGCGGCTGTGGGAGAAGCAGAGGGACTGGGATGACCCCAATCTCCCTGAAGAGCTTCTGACAGCCTGGCGTACCTGGGAAACTGAGCTTGCATACCTGCCTCAGATACAGTTGCCTAGATGTTACACCTCAGCTGACATGGATCATCCAGACACCAAGAGAGACGTACACATCTTTTGTGATGCTTCTGAAAGGGCTTACGGATCAGTCGCCTACCTGCGGTCCGAAGATGCCAACGGAAAGATTCATGTGGCCTTCCTCCTTGCACGCTCCAGGGTTGCGCCTCGGAAACTACTTTCCATACCCCGGCTGGAGCTCTGTGCAGCAGTAACTGGAGCTCAGTTAGCAAAGCTGCTAAAAAATGAGCTCACCTTTGAGATCCGCCACCTGGTGCTTTGGAGTGATTCAACCACAGTCCTTACATGGCTACATTCTGAGTCATGTCGCTTTAAAGTATTTGTAGGCACCAGGGTAGCAGAAATACAAGAGCTCACTGACCTCCAGGCCTGGAGATACGTTGATTCTTCTAGGAATCCGGCAGATGACCTCACTAGAGGTAAAACCCTGCAAGAGCTTGTGAGGCCTAACAGATGGTGTCAAGGACCAGAATTCTTACAGTCATCTCCGGAAGAGTGGCCAATCCTTCATCCACCGAACCACTCTGTGTTAGAGGACACCACTGAACTCAAGCGTTCCGCCTTCTGTGGGCTAAGTACGACCTCCAACCCACAGGGAACAGATAGGCCTAGCTTTAAGACCTGGAAGGAGCTGGTGGATTCTCTTGCTCAGGAGCTTCATGGGGCGGCTAGCCTGTCTGGACAACCGCCTGCTAGTACATATCAGGCTGCAGAGATGCTGGCATTCAGGAATGTTCAGCAAGAGAGCTTTGCAGAGGATTACGAACAAATCAAGGCAGGTAAACCTGTGGCATCCAGTAGCCATCTCCTTTGTCTTTCACCTGAGTTTGACACAACCCATCAAGTCATTAGAGTGGGAGGAAGGCTTCGTAGAGTGGAGGGACTCGATCCAGCAGCTGTCCACCCTATCGTACTTGACCCTAGTCACCCTTCCACAAGGTTGCTCATCCAGGAGTACGATGCCAAGTTGTGCCACCCTGGACCTGAACGAGTATTTGCAGAATTGAGACGCTTGGTGTGGATCCTAAGAGGCCGAGAGGCAGTTAAGCGTCACCAGCGCGGATGCGTTGAGTGTTGCCGATGGAGATCCAAACCAGCAGGCCAGAAGATGGCTGACCTGCCAACGCCCCGGCTCAGATTGTTTAAACCAGCGTTTTATTCCTGTGGCATTGATTGCTTTGGGCCCCTCCTGGTCAAGTTGGGCCGAAGGACAGAAAAGAGGTGGGGTATAATCTTTAAGTGTCTCACCACAAGAGCTGTACACTTGGAGGTGTTGTCATCCATCGACCTTGACTCCTTCTTGATGGCTCTTCGGAGGTTTATAGCTCGTCGAGGCAAACCAGCAGAGTTATACTCAGATCAGGGAACCAACTTCCGTGGGGGTGAGAAGGAGTTGAAGGAGGCCTTTACCAACTTAGGACCTGACCTCCAGCGGCAGCTGGCTCCTCAGCAGATATCATTCCATTTTAATCCTCCTGCTGCTCCCCACTTTGGTGGTGCATGGGAGCGAGAAATCCGCTCAGTTAAGGCTGCCTTACACCCCACCCTTGGCTCCCAGACTGTGAGTGAAGAGGTTCTCAGGACTGTCCTCATTGAAATTGAGTCCATACTCAATTCCAAACCCCTCGGCTATGTTTCAGCCAATGTTGCCGATTTAGATCCAGTTACACCTAATTACTTGTTGATGGGGCGGCCTGACAGCTCCCTGCCTCAAGTGGTTTACCCACAATCAGAGCTCCTTGGACGTCGGAGGTGGAGACATTCTCAGGTGCTTGCAGACAGGTTCTGGACTGCTTTCGTGAAGCATTACTTACCTGGCCAGCAGATGAGAGGTAAATGGAAAACTCCTGCTCCTGACCTCACAGTTGGATCCGTGGTCATGATGGTGGATCCTCAGTTACCCCGGTCTCTCTGGCAGATCGGAAAGGTGGTGAAAGTGTTTCCAGGTCCCGATAACCATGTGAGGACAGCGGAGGTACAGATGAAGGACAGAGTGTACACCAGGCCCATTGTTCGTCTCATCGTTCTACCGGAGATCCCTGATGATGAAGCCAGTGGACCATGATTGCAGCTGGATGACTGCTGGCCTTTTCCAAGAGCACATTTGACATCAAATGTGGGGGCGGCTGTGTTAGAAAGGCCAGAGACGTTAGCAAATTGCGCATGCGCAGAGATCTGTTCCTCAGCACATCTCGTGATTTGGTCAGTTCGCGGCAAAACACCACAAGAGACTGCACGGTGTTAGTTTCATTATGCCTATTCAGTTTACCAGTAAAAGTAATTACTGTTTCACATTCCTGTCAGACATGTTTGTGCGTCACTGACGAACTACCACAAACAGAAACAGAAATACAAAGATAAAGATCCTTGAGTTACACTGAATATGCCTGAGTCCTGTGTATTGCTGTGCTGCCTACATTAGCCACCCATATCCCCAATCCCATAAGACTGCATTCCGACTCCAGAGGTGTTCTTACAGACACACCAGGGCGGCATCACCATACCGGAACCATCAACCTATACAGTCCTTTATTCAGTTAGTCAGTTTTACAGTTAGCGACCTTTATAAAAATTGTATATGTAACCCAGTGGAAAGTATAGTTATACAAATACTTGGTTGTAATAAATACATTTGAGAAGATGGCCTATGTTAAATAAAAGGGTTACAGCTCAATGGTTATAAATATATAGTTAAAGTTTACAATTAATAATGTTAAATATGTTGTGGTAAAATTGTTTAGAAAGATTTCATTGTGAGAATTAAATGTTAGTACCTAGGGACAATGATTTATCTGAATGTTTGTTTTGATTGGTTGAGGTAAGAAACAGGAAGATTGTAGACGTAAAACGTAGAAAAGAGAGAGGAGAGTTGAACCCCGCTCATGGTTGAAAGCTGTAGGAGCAAGTTCGTGAATACTGTACAGAAGTGTAACATTTAGTTTCATGATTGTCAACGCGATAGTCAAAGAAGAGACATTTATGTTGCATGGGCAAGCAGCCTAGAAATCTTCTACTCGAAGTTTAGCGTCTGTATGTATGATCGTTTGTGATCGAACCGTGATTCTTTTCATTACTGTAGTACAGTCAATGGACTTTTAGCTAGTGTTTAGCTGGAAAGCTAACACTGGGAACTTGGACTTTGGCCACTGTTTAGCTAACAAAGCTAACATAAGGGTTACAAAGTTAGTTGTTTGCCGACGTGGATGCAACAAATTGAAGTGTTTAATATAGCGGACGTCAGACGATCGGAGCTGCCGGACATCGTGCCAACTCCGTTGGGTGGAATAGCCTAGCTACGCGGTATCGACTACACACGTGGACAACGCCATTCTGTTCTATCCTGCTTTTCTTCTGCTGAAACAAGTGCATAACAGACACGGATCACCAACAGTTTAAGGTACTTTATTTTTATTTGTTTGCTCACAGAGTGAAGTGACCAGTCAGTTTGGGTCTCACCGCACCCGAGCATCGACACAGGCCTGCAACGGGGGGTTTGCTGTTTGCTATAACTAGGCCGGCCGGCATGTGTGTAAATGATTATAGTTGGATAATTATATATTATAAGACCATAGAGTACACTAGTTAATTTCATAGTTGATAAATTCACGATATACCAAAAGGAATTCAAAATAATATTTGTTGGTAAAGTTAATAATAAGAACTCAGGGCCCTTCTCTAATTCATAGGGTATAAGTGGGCTACATAAATGGAGGCACTGCTGAGATCGTTTTGAATTTCTAGCCATTAATGAGTCTTAGTCTTTCTTATCAACTTAGAATATATATTTAAAAAATAAGAAAACATTTGAAATACCTCAGTTTCAATTAGCAAAATTAACCCTTTGACGCGTACGAACACACCGGTGTGTTGAGTCCTGGCTGGTCCCTGGAGCGTACCAACACACCGGTGTGTTGGAACGCGTCCTTTAGAATGTCCAGTTTGGCTTATTACGTAACAATAAACTCTTCAGCATTAGCCTACGCGTATGTTATAAACATGAATCTCAATTTACTGTATATTTTGAGAAAGTTTACCTTTATTATCCATAAGAAAACGTTCAAACAATTTAGTTTAGCTAATGTTAGCTAACAGCTAACCAAAAATAACTCACGCTTTACTCACGCCACCTAGTAAACCAAAATATTATCCGTTTTCCTTGACTTGGCTATCGCTTTCAACAGATTTTACTATTGTACAACCAACCAGAGATCGAAATAATAGATATACGTTCACAAATATGCATCTAAAACATCTGACATTCGTCTGTCTTTCGTCTCGTTTTAAGCTACTAGAGGCCATCTTTGATTTTTTTGTCTTCCGGCAACAAATATGACCCTTGATGATGTACCCCATACACCTCAGTATTTTCTCGTGAGAAGAGTAGGTCATCTCGTTGACCATTTGACACCCACAATGCAGAGTACTGATCAAAACAAAAAACATGTCAGCCTACATTATCGTCATTAGCCAAGTTAGCTTCTCGAAAGCTACACTACGATAATATATATCAATTCACTGTGGATTCACCTGTGTGAATATTTAAAAATCGGAACAGTAATGACAGTACTAAGTTATTTTAATAAATATTTTAATAAGTTAAAAAGCCCACACCAACACGTTTCTTAATTTTTAACACGTATCCTTTTACTCATTTCAGGTAGCTAATTACATGTCCAGGAAAGGGTACAATCTCGTCATTGTCACGTTACATATCAATGGATATCATTAGCACACAGCTATAAAAAATATCACATCAAAATTATTTAAAACCTTGACACTGTGTAGGGGTAGGCAAAGCTTCCGTCAACATATCGGCAAAAAGGTACAGCATGTTTGAGTTGTGTGATGTACTGGCTATGTTTAGGACATGATCCTTTACACAGGATCCACTATGGACATCCAGGATCATGAAGGGCTTGGGATTTCTGGATCTGTTGTCATGACAAGTCAACTGGTATTTATTGTCATCATATACTTACAGTACACAATGAAACAAAACAACGTTCTTCCAGGACCTAGACATAACCTAGACAACTACAACAACTGTGTGGAATTAGGTCAATAAAATTGGTCCAATAAGACAAGATGAAATTTGTGACAAATGCCTCAAAACACCAAGAAGTGGGGATACTGTGAATGTAAACAAGTAAGCTAGTGCAAGGGAAACTGAATGTAAACATAACATACTAATACCATAATACATGGACATCAGTTATTGAGGTAGCAGCAATATGCAAAAATATTGAGTTTGATGATGTACAGGAGCGTGTGGGGTGCATGGGTTTGTCCACAATGCGTGTGGGTTTGGGGATGCAGCATTTGGTATAGATGTTTGTGAGGGAGGGCAGAGAGATCCTGACTATCTTCTCAGCTGTCCTCACTGTCCTCTGCAGGCCGTGATGCAGCTCCTTGGGATGCTCTCTACAGTCCCTCTATGCAATGTGGTGAGGGTGTGGGATGGGAGATGGGCTTTCAGCCTTTGCAAAAAAATAAACATGCTGCTGGTACATCAAGGAATTAGGTGTTTGACGGTCTCGTTGATGTTCAGCAAGGAATGGTCACTTTGTGCTGACCGTACTTGCTCGTCACCTGAGAGAAGGCCATGTACTATACATGGACAATTTGTACAGCAGTGCTGTCATGTTCTGTTTCTTGGAACGGGGCCTGTGCGGGCCAACATTCACCTGTAAAATTATAGGGAGATGTTCAAGATATAGAAAACGGTCAACAGCAGGCAATCAAGTGGTATGACAAGTGGTGCGTTTCATTACCCTATGAAACATTACAGTCATACATTGCCGTCTTGTCATTTCAATAGGTTGTTAGATTGAATAAGCATAAAGTCTGGTTTATTCTACATGTCGTCCATCAACTAGCCCTAGCCCAGATTTTCCAAACAAATTACACTTGGCTCTCATTTTAGCTTGAACTGTGGCCTGACAATAAATGAGGAATACATTTTCTATCAACACGGAAATTAATGACAGTAGATGGTAGCAAGAGATCACAAAACATAGCCATCAATATAGAATGGATGTCTGAATTATTGTGTTTGCTTTAATTGGACTAAACATGGCAAGTTAGTAATCGCTAGTTACCTGAATAATACCCTTTACTACGAGCTAGCTAGCAAAAACATCAGATAGTGGAAAACAACCACAGGTCATGCTTTCGTCTCAATATCATGCCACAGGTATGTGTATATTTTGTGGGTATAAATAATCTACTCACCAGAAAAGTTTCCCAGATAAATTGAAGCCAACCAAAAAGGTTTGAAGGTATCCAAGCAGCATGAGCTTGATCGCCTTTCGCCGAGGTGTCTGGGAGTCATGTTCCAGTCTCGCCTACAGTATAGCTCAATTTGGTTGACGATCAACAGTTGCTGCTAATTTACTTGGCTATGTTACGTAGTTTGTGTAGTAGGATTATAACAAAGTAATGCAAGTGCATCTAGTCAGTCTAGCGTATTACTAGGATTGTAATGTATCGTTTTGTTTTCGTTTAGCTGGCTTCCATCCAGTAACTTATTTTGTGAACACTGGCTGCGTTGCCAACTCAGAAGGTTTACGAGATGGAAGCCAGCTAGAGAAAACAAAACGATGAATAGAAATCAAATTAGACTGACTGGATGTATCCAAATTATTTTGTATTCGTTATAATCCGACCACACAAACAACATAACATAGCCTAGTAAATTAGCAACAGCTAACTTGTTGATTGACTCTTTACTACACTACGAGCTAGCTAGTTTGGCAAAAACATCACCTCGTGAAATACAACAGTTCATGCTTTCATCTCAGTATCGTGCAAACTATATGGGTGGTATAATTTGAGTTATACAAATACTTCAGTCACCATAATAATAGCCAAAATATCTACTTTGAAGGCTTCCGCCAGTCCCCTGAAGCGGAAGAAATATGTAACGAGAAGGTGGATAAACAAAACAACCAATGAATGGAGTATTCGTCACTAATACGGGGTGCAAACTAGGTCAATGGAAAATGCGAACCGATAAATACTTAAATTGTATAGCAATTCGATTTTAATGCGTCATAATCAATTTCTGGAACGTTGAGATTGATCCAAACTCACGCGCATAAAAAACTCACTCTGGGGGACCAGTCAAGGAATTTAGAACCTACGTGTGAAAGGGTTAATGCACAGTCAGAAAATGTTCACAAACAAATTAAGGAACTGGTGTCAAGGAGAAGCACTGGACGAGAGTCATTGCCTATTGACAGTGGTCCCCGAGGACACAGAAATAGCAGAAATTGAAGATGCTCTACAGACTATAAAGTGCCTTGGTCGAGTGCGTGTGAGAGGAAGGACGTTAAGTGAGACACCAGGTGAACTCATGGTACTCTGTGAATGCAGAGGAAAATTAACCGATTTAGATGTGCCCCCTGAAGTGTTCCCAGCAGAAGGATTAAAAGCATGGCCAATCTACACTGTTTTGAGGAACCGAGGAACATCTGAAGATTTTAACAGTAAACTGAATGCTCTGCTTCAAGCCGAGGGAAAATCTGTAGAAGATCTGCAGGCTTTATTCTCCAGCTCAGAGTCAGCCCCCTCGTCCGTTGAGTCCATTCTTCGTGCAGTTGGTGACCTGTTAGACAAAACCAAGAAGCCCTCTCTGGAGAGTGGAGGCTATCGTCGCCTGCGCATTTTCTCAGGTACTGTACCTACTCCAGCCGGAGAAGAGCAATTCGACCATTGGATGGAACAGGCTTACCTAATGGTGGAAGAGAGTGATTGCTCACCAAAAGAGAAACGAAGGAGGATAATGGAAAGCTTAAAAGGACAGGCGTTAGAAGTAGTGAAGGCAGTGCGTTCATCTGACCCTGATGTCACTCCCGAGAAATGCTTGGAAGCTATAGAAAGCGCATTTGGACTGGCTGAATCTGGAGATGATTTGTATTTCGCTTTTAGACTGCAACGACAACAATCTGGAGAGAAACTATCAGATTTTTTAAGAAGATTGGAGCGTTGCCTGTCCAAAGTAGTACAACGTGGCGGCCTCCCAGCCAGTAGCACCGATCGAGCTCGTTTAGAACAACTCCTTAAAGGGGCTGTAGATGCCGACCTGATGTTAATCCAACTGCGACTTAGAGAAAGGAAGGTTAACCCTCCAACTTTCCTTGAACTACTACGGGAAATCCGCACGGAAGAAGAATATGAGTCCTCTAGAGCTAAACTAAATCAGTCTGTGCGCACAGTCCATGTCAAACCACAGTCTGAAAACAAACAGTCAGAGATACAAAGTCTAAGAGCTGAGATTAAGGAAATTAAGTCAATGTTTGCTACTCTGGCGACAAAACCTCACCAAGTCACAGAGGAAAGGGATGAGAAACCATCTTTCTCAACCCCAATCACTGAGACTAGTCGGGACCCTGAAGTAGAAGCCCTCAAGAAACAAGTGAGACAATTAACACAGAAAATTGACTCAAAGAAGTCAAATACATCTGCAACCCCATCAACTGTGATGGCCGTAGGCAGCACCCGTCCTACACCTAATACGCAGACAAGACAGTCAACCGACTCAAATGAATACATCTGTTACCGTTGCGGAGAAAATGGACACATTGCAGGAAAATGCAGAAATCCTGAAAATCAAACAAAAGTAATACAGAAGCTTATTGGAGCACTCAAAAAAGCCAAAAGTGACAACCCAGAGTCTACCAGCACAGCAGCTAAGCCTGATGTGGGTTGTACAGTCAGGAAGAGTGCAGTGGATTGTTTCAAGTCAACAGACCTACCAGAAGGTTTAATAGGGCCCTCGTCTTTGGAGCCACTAAAAGTTAATGGACACCTGTGTGATGCCTTGTTGGACAGTGGCTCACGAGTAAGCATAATTTTCGAATCTTGGTATAATCAGCATCTGTCAGATGTTCAGATTAATCCAGTAAGCCAATTAGACATTTGGGGCCTAAGCGATTCTACCTATCCTTACTTGGGCTATGTAGTGGTAGAGATAGAGTTCCCGAAGAAAGTGGTTGGCGCTCCAACCACCATTTCAGTCCTGGCGTTGATTTGTCCTGACCCAGCAGGCCCTGACCAGACACCTGTGATCATCGGGACTAATGCCAAAGCCAGCCTTCCCAAAAGACTCGCTCAGCTGTGTGCAGATACACCTGGGGGGTATATGGCTCAAACTTTAGGCATTCGAAGCACCTGCTTGGAGCACCCAAAGAGCCCCACAAAGGTAATTCGGGAAACCGAAGACGATGACGATGAAGTAGGATGTGTGAAGTGGCAGGGCCCTGGTCCACTGGTACTACCTGCAGGACAAACCAGTCAAGTCATTGGTAAAGTCTACTTAAGGCAGCCACTGCCTGATGAAATTTTAATGGTGGAACCCTCTTTCACAAACCTTCCTGCAGGCGTCCTTTTACAGTCCATGGTAATTCCAAGCCACTCTGTTGATGTTAACCGGTTCACAGTTCTTGTCCAGAACGAGTCCCTCAGAAATATCACCATACAAGTGGGTACCATTTTAGGCTGTTTGTGTCCCACTGATGTGGTCACAACAGTGCCAAAACAGTCAACCTCTGGTTTCGACCCCAGTCTGCTGAAATTTGGGGACTCACCTGTTCCTGAAGAGTGGAAAGCAAGGCTTCGAGAAAAACTGTCTGAAAGAGAAGATGTATTTTCTCTGCATGAACTGGATGTGGGACAGGCGAAAGGAGTGGAGCATAACATTCGGCTGTCCGATACGCGACCATTTCGCGAACGCTCTAGACGCATCGCACCTGCAGATATTGATGATGTTAGACGTCATATCCAGAAACTATTGGCTGCCGGCATCATCAAAGAATCCAGAGGCCCATATGCGTCACCGATAGTAATTGTTCGGAAGAAGAATGGGGAGATACGGATGTGCATAGACTACCGTACGCTCAACAGCCGCACTGTCCCAGACCAGTACACCACTCCCCGGATTGACGAGGCTTTGGACTGCTTATCAGGGAGCAAGTGGTTCTCCGTCTTGGATTTGCGCAGCGGCTATTACCAACTAGCCATGAACAAAGAGGACAAGGAAAAAACTGCGTTCATTTGTCCTTTAGGATTTTACCAATTCGAAAGAATGCCTCAAGGCCTGACAGGAGCGCCCGCAACTTTCCAAAGATTGATGGAGAGAGCGGTTGGAGACATGAACCTCCTCTAAGTACTGGTCTATCTCGATGACCTGATCATCTTTGGAAAGTCACTGGAAGAGCATGAGGAGAGGCTCGTGAAAGTCCTAGACCGACTGCGAGAAGTTGGACTCAAGATTTCGCTTGACAAATGCCACTTCTGTCAGACAAAAGTTAAATACGTGGGCCACATTGTGTCTGCTGATGGTGTTGCTGCAGATCCTGGAAAGATTGAGGCTGTTACCACCTGGCCCAGGCCTACAACTCTGAAGACCTTGCAGTCGTTTTTAGGTTTCTGTGGATACTATCGCAGATTTGTTAACAACTATTCATCCATTGTCCGCCCTCTAACTGAGCTAACGAAGGGGTACGCCCCAACACAGCATGGAAAGAAACAAAAAGGGAAAAGTGATGTTTACTGGGATGAACGAGCACCTTTTGGAGAGAGGTGGGACCAGTCATGCACAGATGCATTTGAGAAGATCAAGCACTGTCTCACCAATGCTCCAGTTCTGGCTTTTGCTGATCCTAGCAAACCGTATACCTTACATGTGGATGCCAGTCTTTCTGGACTCGGCGCAGTTCTTTATCAGGAGTTCCCAGAAGGCTTGAGACCGGTGGCGTTCGCCAGCCGAAAGCTGAGTTCTTCGGAAAAGAACTATCCCATTCACCAGTTAGAGTTCTTGTCTCTGAAGTGGGCAGTTGTTGAAAAGTTCCACGATTACCTATATGGAGCCCGTTTTACAGTTCGTACGGATAACAACCCTCTCACCTATGTTCTTACGTCTGCAAAACTCAACGCTACTGGACATCGTTGGCTGTCTGATTTGTCAGTCTATAACTTTGACATCATCTACAGACCTGGCAGGAACAACACCGACGCAGATCTACTATCAAGAATGGAGCCGACAGAAGAGGATCCAGACTGGCAAAGTATCTCTCGGTCTAGTGTCAAGTCTATCTGTCAGCATATTGGCGTTCTGGGATCCTCGCAAGCCTCTCCAAGGTATGTGGAGCAACTTGGAGCTTCCCCTGAGTGCGTGCCTGACATATATGCTTTTCCTACCAGTGTTCAGTTGAACACACTGGGACAGTTGTCCAGACAAGAGCTAATCCTGGCTCAAACACAAGACCCTGTGATAGGACCAACGAGTCATGCTGTGAAGCACGGCAAATGGCCCGATGATGTAGTCCCGAATCAGGAGATCCTGTCAATGAAGAGAGAAAGTAAGAAATTAGTCATGGAGAATGGACTACTTCACCGCTTGAGCCAAAGCCATTCAAAAGAGAAGATTTGTCAGCTTGTCCTACCGGCTGAGTTCAGACCAGTGGTGCTGAAGTCCATGCACGATGACCTAGGTCATTTGGGAGCGGAAAGGACCACCGACATGATTAGAAGCCGTTTTTACTGGCCCAAGATGTCTGCTGATGTGGAGCAATACATCAAAAACTGTGGAGAGTGCATTCTAAGGAAAAGCCCTGGCCAAAAAGCTGCTCCCTTGCACCAGATAGTGAGTTCTGGGCCAATGGACCTTGTCTGCATAGATTTCCTTTCTATGGAACCGGATTCAAAAGGAATAAGTAATGTGTTGGTCATTACTGACCATTTTACAAGATACGCCCAGGCTTTTCCTTCAAAAAATCAAACAGCTCTCACCGTTGCTAAGATTCTGGTTGAGAAGTACTTTATACATTATGGACTGCCAACACGAATCCATTCCGACCAGGGACGGGATTTTGAGTCCAAATTGATCAAGGAACTGCTGAAGATGATGGGAATAAGAAAATCACGAACAACCCCTTATCATCCGCAGGGTGACCCCCAGCCAGAAAGGTTTAATCGAACGCTATTGTCCATGCTGGGCACACTGAATCAAGGAAAGAAACGACAATGGAGCCAACATGTTGTACATTTGGTGCATGCTTACAACAGCACAAAATGCGACTCTACGGGATACTCTCCCTACTTTCTTATGTTTGGGAGAGAAGACCGACTCCCAGTAGATGTGTGCTTCGGGACACAGTCCGAAGACAAAGGAGAACCTCAGCACTCGTCCTATGTGGCAAAGCTAAAAAAAGATCTGCAGAAGGCTTATCAGATGGCTACAGAAGCCTCAGACAAAACTCATCTGCGTAATAAAAAAGCATATGACAAAAGAGTGACATTTCAAAACCTAGAGCCTGGCGACAGAGTGTTGCTTAAAAACCTAGCTTTCAAAGGGAAACACAAGCTTCAGAACCGTTGGTGTGACATTCCCTATGTTGTCGAACAGAAGATGCCAAACCTACCTGTTTACAAGCTGAAGCCTGAAAGTGGGAAAGGGAAGTTGAAAACCCTACACAGAGATAAACTCTTGCCCATAGGAGAGTTTGTGAGGATTCCTGTGTTGGACAATGATGATCATGTTCCGTCAAGACCTAAGACTCGAGTAAGTACTGGTAGTAAGGGAAAGACAGTGGTAACTAATTATCATGTACCAGAAGTAAGTGAATCCTCAGATTCTTCAGATCTGGAGTGCGACTGGCCCTATAGACCATACAGAACGTACCTAGAAAAGCTCTTGTCACGGGGGAAAAAGTCCATTTCAGTAAGCCCAAATCAGAGTGAGGTGCATTCGGAAGAAAGTGACAGCCCTCCGGTGACAGAACACTCGGTGCAGGAAGACAAGAACCCTGTAACTGCAGAAGAGACTGACACAGAGCCTGAGCCAGTTTCCAGTGAGGATGATAGTAAGGCTAGTAATCTTAAAACAGAAGTAACTCATAAACAGACTAGACCAAAAAGATCAGTTAAACCAATAATGAGACTTACATATGATGAGCCCGGTAAAGCAAGAGATCAACCTCTTACCATTGTTCACAGAGGTGTTGTTATTAAAATTGGAAAGAGCTAGTGTATACTTACACTACACCCTTTATTTTAAGTTCATAGTTCAGTTTAAGTCTGTTGTGGACATCAGACATTTAGAAGGGGAAGGGTGTAACCCAGTGGAAAGTATAGTTATACAAATACTTGGTTGTAATAAATACATTTGAGAAGATGGCCTATGTTAAATAAAAGGGTTACAGCTCAATGGTTATAAATATATAGTTAAAGTTTACAATTAATAATGTTAAATATGTTGTGGTAAAATTGTTTAGAAAGATTTCATTGTGAGAATTAAATGTTAGTACCTAGGGACAATGATTTATCTGAATGTTTGTTTTGATTGGTTGAGGTAAGAAACAGGAAGATTGTAGACGTAAAACGTAGAAAAGAGAGAGGAGAGTTGAACCCCGCTCATGGTTGAAAGCGGTAGGAGCAAGTTCGTGAATACTGTACAGAAGTGTAACATTTAGTTTCATGATTGTCAACGCGATAGTCAAAGAAGAGACATTTATGTTGCATGGGCAAGCAGCCTAGAAATCTTCTACTCGAAGTTTAGCGTCTGTATGTATGATCGTTTGTGATCGAACCGTGATTCTTTTCATTACTGTAGTACAGTCAATGGACTTTTAGCTAGTGTTTAGCTGGAAAGCTAACACTGGGAACTTGGACTTTGGCCACTGTTTAGCTAACAAAGCTAACATAAGGGTTACAAAGTTAGTTGTTTGCCGACGTGGATGCAACAAATTGAAGTGTTTAATATAGCGGACGTCAGACGATCGGAGCTGCCCGGACATCGTGCCAACTCCGTTGGGTGGAATAGCCTAGCTACGCGGTATCGACTACACACGTGGACAACGCCATTCTGTTCTATCCTGCTTTTCTTCTGCTGAAACAAGTGCATAACAGACACGGATCACCAACAGTTTAAGGTACTTTATTTTTATTTGTTTGCTCACAGAGTGAAGTGACCAGTCAGTTTGGGTCTCACCGCACCCGAGCATCGACACAGGCCTGCAACGGGGGGTTTGCTGTTTGCTATAACTAGGCCGGCCGGCATGTGTGTAAATGATTATAGTTGGATAATTATATATTATAAGACCATAGAGTACACTAGTTAATTTCATAGTTGATAAATTCACGATATACCAAAAGGAATTCAAAATAATATTTGTTGGTAAAGTTAATAATAAGAACTCAGGGCCCTTCTCTAATTCATAGGGTATAAGTGGGCTACATATATTTATGTAATTCACTGAATTAGTCCATAAGTACAAATTGGAAGAGAAAGGAGACGTTTGGAAATACTTTCAAATCAGACACTGGAAACAGATTATGGCTAATCATGGTAAATATATCAAGGAAGCTAGGGGGAAATGTATTCAGTACATAATATTGCACCGGTCCTACTGGACACCAAATAGGCTTTTTAAAATAGGACTAATAAGTGCCAACACATTTTGGAAATGTAAAACATTTACAAGGGGCACCTGTTTGCGTCTCATTTGGGAATGCTCTATGGTCAAACCATTTTGGCATAACATACTAGAATTCCTAGGGACATGGGCAGGAGTAACCATGCCAATATCTCAAAGACTTTGCCTTTTGGGAGACAACACAGATATGCCAACACTAACAAAAAGCTCATATTCAGTCCTGATGGTTGGGATAGCCTCTCTTGCCAGAGTTCTATTGAGACACTGGAAATCACCCGTGAACCCACCAATGCAGGAGGGGAAACTCCTCATGAGTGAGACAGCATCATATGAGGTTATGCTGGCTAGGATAAGGGGCAAAGAGCCTGGGACTATGGGGATTTGGGATAACTTTATGATCCACCTGACTTCTAACTAGTAGCCTGATTGTGAGATTGTAACCGGATTCTTTATGCCATATTTATTTAATTTACTGATATTTAACATTTGTAGTCATTTAGCAGACGCTCTTATCCAGAGCGACTTACAGTAAGTACAGGGACATTCTCCCCGAGGCAAGTAGGGTGAAGTGCCTTGCCCAAGGACACAACGTCATTTGGCACAGCCAGAATTCAAACCAACAACCTTCTGATTAATAGCCCGACTCCCTAACCGCTCAGCCATCTGACCCCCCTTTTGTTTTATTTGTTTTATTTAACTAATACTACTGTACTTTTTGTCTGCTCAGACACAAAGTCTGACACTCACACTCCCTGTGACCAGGATAAGTTATGCTTTGACTGAAATGTTATTTCACTATCTGTATATTCACAATATTATTATATTATTTCACTATATTATTTCTCGTCTTATTTGTCTTCTGTCAGCTGTACCATATGAGCTGTTGTTTGTCGTATTTGCAAATAAATATTTAAATATAAAACTGGAACTTACTCAACCGCTTTGAGCTGGGCAGTGTAGTTTGTGTCGCTAGGGTTACCTGGGCCCGGCAACCAGCGCACACGACCAGTGAAGTCAAGGAATTCCACATTTATGCTCTGAGGAGGGGAGAGTGCATCTGGCATGCACACACACACACTCACACATAAATACAAAAACACTTGTTGGTTTAGCCTTGGGATGAGGGTCAAGTGGGAGATGAGCATTGTTTGATTACTAATGCCTGTTGAGCAGTGTTGAATTGCTCATGCCTGTGTTCACAGGAGGCTCCTGTATGGCACCTGTGTAACACAAAAAGAGGGTTCGAGCATGATTGGCCAGGGAACAATTTCACAGTATAGAGGGTAAAATAGATTTTCTCTAGTTTGTCCATCCTTTCATTTAGCCCTTAACCAGAGCCTATTCTTGCAGAAACAATAACAGCCGAATCATAACAATCTATCCCAGGGCTGTCAGACATATCTAAGGAAATATGGAAGAACAAAAATAGATCATGATATGTGCTGCTGTACTGTGTCACTTGAGGCTGGGTAGAATAACTAAGAATCGACTTCCCTCCGACAGACTTGTCCAGATATGACCCTTTCCTCCTAACCCCACCCCCAAATACATTACATTTACATTTAGTCATTTAGCAGACGCTCTTATCCAGAGCGACTTACAGTAAGTACAGGGACATTCCCCCCGAGGCAAGTAGGGTGAAGTGCCTTGCCCAAGGACACAACGTCATTTTGCACGGCCGAGAATTGAACTGGCAACCTTCAGATTACAAACCCGATTCCCTAACCGCTCAGCCACCTGACTCCCCTGAAATAAAGAGCTCTTGATCCAAACAGTCAATTAACTTGGTGCAAAGAACATCAAGTTCATACATGCCTTCTCTTGAATAGCCCCACAGGTGATTAAATACGACACATGATGACGAATGATGCGACTCACCGAGCATTCGCCAGTCAGGATGTTTTCCCATGGGAAGACGAGAACCTTCTCATTGGTCACGAACTGCACCTTCAAAACGATGCACTCTGTCTGACATTATTGGGTACGTCTAAGAGCTGGTGGCTCTGCCTTTCTGTCCACATCATTGATCTGATCCTACTTCTAATTTCAAACCCGACTGAGAGTACTCCGAGACAAAGTGTGTTGACAGAGCGGAGGCGGCGTGCCCTGAGAGAAACACTCAGATGTGTGGCTTCAATCAGGATTTACAAGACAAACCTGCTTACACGAACACAAAGAATAGGGGAAGCAGGAAACGGCTTTACCTATCTGGTCTGATCATGGTCTGGGCTCCACTCCCTGTAATAATTGACGATCACACGACTCAAATCTATAGTTCTGTCAAAACAGTAGCCGGACGAACCGGAATGCAATCATTCCACAGCTGCCGAAGAGCATTCCTGTAGGTATAGATCACTGTCGTGAATAACGAGGGCAGTCCCTTTTTCCTACCTGCCGATTGATGTTGGATGGCCTTGCACTCGAGACAAATGAAACACAGAACTTCAAAGTCATTTTTGTTCCTTTAGGCTTTCTTTGCATCCCACTTGAATTTGAATACTATATTCTCTACGTCATTAATGTGCAACAAAGTAGAACGTTTAGCGGGGGGGGAGGGGGGGGTACATTTTCACAGCACTGTACGTCAGTGAACAACTTCAGACGTTTATGATTTATAACGAAAACACTCAAAACAATGCAAAATAGTAATAATAAATAATGTATTCAATTAGAACAAAGAGATGACAGACACTAGCTAATGCATGGGCTCTCTCTTTCTCTCCCTCTCTCTCACCCACACACACCTAGAAGACGATTTCTTCAATAGACAAAGACAAATATGGATAAATGACCTCAGTAAATGAGTTACATTTCATCTGTCTGCCAAAGTGTTGAGGCTGCCAGAGGCAGGGTATGTGAGTAGTGCAGATTGCATACAGTTCCCTGTGTTAAGTGTCATTTGCAGCTATATACTGCACGTACAGTTCATGGTGACATGCTTATGGACATTCCCCCCCCCCTCGGCCCAGGGGGAGGGTCGCAGTGGATATGGCTGGAGCAGCACCCTGTCTTAGTCAAGTGCAGTTCCAGTTCCAGTCAACTGACCTGAATACACAAGCACACACACACACACACCGCTGCATATCGCTATACCTACAAAGTTGACCTAATGTCTACTCTAACTGAGAGACGAGGAATCTAAATGTCTTTTGTATGCATGACCCCCTCACCAGTTGCTCTGTGTACGCCACAGTGAGCAGAGGGAGACTCCCAAGTGCTAGACTTGTTTTCAACTTCCTGTTTGGCTCGTCTTTGTTAGCCTGGTGGGTGGGGTTAGGGTCTGGTGACGGGGTCAGGGGGATCTACATTTCCTCATTTTGTCAAGTTTATGAGGTTTCAGTGTCCAGAAGTAGTGATATGCAAGCCTGTGGTTGCTTGGAAGAAGGTCTCTGAGACAGGAACTCCATTATCCAGGAGGCCTTTGAAGTGGGTCCAGTGGCCTGTGAGGGAGGGGGGTTCCCCCAGTGACTTCTGGGAGATGTAGTCTTGATAGGAGTGAAGTCTATCCCACATTGATGCCCAGACCAACCTGGAGCTTGTCGCCACGGTGATTAACGAAGGCCCCCATGAGGAGGGTGGCTGGGAGTGGAGAGAGACGCTTCTCTAACACTCCTCCTATTATACACCTGCTGTTCACCATGCCTACAGACACACACACACACACACGCAATCATCGTAAATACAAAATACCTGGTGGGTGTGTGTGAGCCACACCCTGGATACACAGAAAGTGTGAAATGTTCCCAGTGGAATTGAGTTTCACCTCTGAAGACCATGTTGGCCTCAGGCAGATCCAACTGGTACCCGAAGGAGGCGGTCGTTTCCTGTGTCCTAGTGCTGGCCTCGAACTCCACCCCGACTTGGATCTGAAGCACACACACACGAATGTTGCACCGATGGTCCAAAACACAAGCTTCATCTGAGTGAGTGCGTGTGTGAGTTTATTTACCTGTTTGTTAGCTCGGTGGTAATAGCTGGCATGAGCTCCTCCTTTCCCAGCATTCAGTGTGGCTACCCAGTTTGGCCCTGACATTGACATAGACCAGACCAGACGATAAGGATAAAAAGGCACTGGATCCCACAGGTCAGACGATAGACCAGGTGAATAGTCAAGTGCCTACTGCCTATCATAACATGCCTCCCTCAAACACATACGTTTGCACACATAAAACAAACCTGAGTACTGGCCGGCGAGTGTGAGTATGCCCCCTTCCTCTGCTCGTCCACGATGGTACACCAGCTCTCCCCCCAACACCAGGCCAGACGATACACTCTGGAGAAAGTGAGCTACCAGAATCACTGCTCCACAGGCACGCACACACACAGCACACACACACAATTGACTACATTAGACAGGTGAAAAAGGAAGGGTGAAACAGCACTGAAGCGAGCTGTCGACACTGTTTGTTGGCTTGCTGGTTTGCGTGCCGGTTGGCATGCTGCACGCCTGTCTGGCTCTGATTACCTGACTCTCGTAGAATGTCTGGGTTGGCCATGGTCACAGCCGCGGTGAAGTCACTTCCTCTGTACTCTGTCTCAAACTGCCATGTCACAAACTGAGCCTGCTGTGTCTGAGAGAGAGACAGAGAGAGAGACAGCGAGAGAGACAGAGAGACAGAGAGACAGAGAGAGAGAGAGAGAGAGAGAGAGAGATGATCACTATTTGTAATCAAACCACAATTTTTCCCTATACTATGAACCACTTTGGCAACTTATTCTCTACTCTATTAACAATTCAAGCCAAAGGAAATACAAATGATATCATTTTTCCTTCACAACAGTAGAACATTATCAGAGTATCCACAGTTTCTTTCTAGCTTTTAAGTAGGCAGTTTCACATCTTAGCCTGCAGAGGGCAATGGAGCACAGTGGGAGGAGGACAAACATAGTGTGAGCTATTTATAGACACAGCAGAAGAAAAGCATTGGCCTGGCCAAGTCCTAGCAGAAAGCTTTCATCCTTCTGTGATAAGAACGGATCCGTTAGGGCAGGAATTTCTATTTTATACCGTGGAATATGCAAACGTGTCAGACAGTCAGTGAAGGGTGCATTTTGAAGCTCTTATTCAAACACAGCCATCGCTGTCACACGGTGTAACTGGAACTCTCACCTGGAACACAGCCTTAGTCCTGATGCGCTCACTGAGATGCAGCAGCGAATGAGCATTTAGACTGCCTGAGGAGTCCATCTCCCCAATCAACACTGGGGAGTCCTGGTAAAGGACACATACAGTCAGGGCACAGTGACAAACAAAGTACAAAAACGGTTGGGAATACGAGACTAAATAATTATAATAATATATTTTATTTGTAATGCACCTTTCCTGCATGCAAAGCGCTACAGTGCAGCCAAAAGTCTAAATGAAAGATACAATCAAAGACTCACAATTGGTTTAGTGTGGATCAATGACAATGCAAACACACATGCAAACAAACATGCAAACACAGATGCAAACCAGGACTTTGATGTTGTAGTTTCTTTTTCATCATGATTTATGTTCTACTTTTCCACATTCACACATGCAGTATTAAGCACAACCGAGGGCAGTATCTGACCGTGTCTTTGCCATAGTCGTCGGACTGTAGGTGCTCCACGTGGAAACGATACTGCGAGGGACTCACTGCGCTGAGGTGAAGCGTGTGGCTGACCTGAGAAGCAACCACCACAAACACCCACACGTCATACAAAGAAATAAAAAACACCAGGCATGCTATATAGCTTCAAGTTTCACAGAATGCTTGCCGGCGGGGCTGTACAGGTGTGCGAGAGAGAGACAGAGAGAGAGAGAGAGAGGGGGGGGGGGGGAGAGAGGGGGAGAGAGAGGGGGGAGAGAGGGGGAGAGAAAAGGGACGACAAGTCAAAGTCAACCTTAAAGAAGCTGCTCAGCGTCTTGTTGACGATCATCTTGACACCTTCAATCTGCTGAGGAAACACATCTGAGGAGGAGAGGAAAAAAAGGAGGGACATGAGACATCTAGGACCTTCTCAGCCGAGAGCTGGAGATCTTTAGCAGAAGTTGTGGCGTTACCCTTGCAGCTCCTGTGCAGAGCGTGGAAGCTCCCTGGGTTGGGAAGGCGACCGTCTCTCCGCTCCCAGCGAGGAGGGGTGTCCCAGTGGGCAGGCGGTGTGTCCCAGCGAGAAGGTGGACTGTCCGTGGAGAAAGGCCAGTTCTGACGGCCCGGACCAGAAGACAAGGCCAGAACACTGCCCATGAGGGCACCACAACTCCTGCACACAAGACATAGACACACACACACTCAAAAAACATTTTCTCACCCTAATGTCTTTCAGCCTGTGCCGACATGGTCAAACAGTAAACCACCTACCCAGCCACACACAAATTGACTCTAGCTAATGAATGGAATGATAGTCATTTGTTATAGAACAGCAGCCGTGGCTGCTTAACAGGCAGCACAGTACTGTAGCTATGACCTTAGCTGGCTAGCAAGAAACATTAAGAGCTACATTTTCGGAGCTGTCATCCTAATACTTACTTCCACTGCTATTGAGTGATCCACAAAATTCAAAGACGCTGAAATATTGTTAATAGTATGAAATATTATTGTAGCTAGTCAAACGATTCTAAGAAACAGACCAGGTCAGACAGAGATGCTGTGATCAGCTGATACGGAAAACCTCTGCCAGATGTAGAGTGTCACCTACACACAGATCCCGCGTGAAACGTAAACGTCGTGCTTTGGTTCCTGTTCTAAAACAATATTTGTTCTCGGTATTTGTCACATAAACATGCAAAGAAGGCAAATAAAGAGTTGGTTTTAATAAATACACACATTTTCTTTAAATTCTTACATTTATTTTCCTTTAATTTCAAATGTATCGAATCATTTGTCTTCTGTTTCCCTAACGTGGTGACGTCAGAGATCATTTTGATCCCGTTCAACATGGCAGACGATGCAACGAGAAAAGCAGTGTCTGACATTCCACTTTTGAAAACCAACTCCGGTCCACGAGACAAGGAGCTGTGGGTACAGCGGCTCAGAGAGGAGTACCTCGCACTGATCAAGGTGAGACTGGGACAACTGTTTGGACTTTGTTGCGTGCTGCAAGCGAGAATAGCACTGGTGTTGGGATGACAAGCTAGCTCAGCCAGCTAGCGAGCTATCTAACTCGTACGTGTCACTGTCAACAGCTGGTCAAATTAGTAAGAACGAACAAGTTTTCCTCGACTGATCTGTCATCTACGTTTAGTACAATTATGACAGGCAGATGCTTTGGAGCCAGCTGTCATTGTCGTGTCAAGTTATTGGCACTTTGCATTTTGGTAGCCGTATAGTATTAACGTGGCTCCCAATCGGACTGTCTGCATGCACTACATGTCACCACATTTGAGGCATTAGGCGTATTTGATGTGGGAAAAGTATGTTTAATAATTAAAACCTGTTTTGAGTAGTTGTGGTGTTGTTTTGCTCTTGTTCTTTCCAGTATGTGGAAAACAACAAGGTAGCTGACAATGACTGGTTCCGCTTGGAGTCCAACAAAGAGGGAACAAGGTCTGGCACCCACACACACACCACATCTGTTAAGTGCAAAATACAGATCATCACATGGCAACTGTATGATGTTGAGGCAGTGAGCTGTTCACCTATTGGTGTTGTATTGTGTTTTTTTCACCATTGTTGTGCTCAGGTGGTTTGGAAAGTGCTGGTACATCCACGACCTGATGAAGTATGAATTTGACGTAGAGTTTGATGTGAGTGTTTATTCAGAGTGATACCAATTATCATCATCAAATATCAAATGCATAGTGTATTTGCAACATAAGCAAAGGATAGACATCTTAAAGGTCAGTAATCAGCCCTCCTATTGGTTAGATCCCTGTGACATATCCCACGACTGCCCCTGAGGTGGCTATCCCAGAGCTGGATGGCAAAACAGCTAAAATGTACAGGTGAGACACACAGGTGCTCAAACACATGTTGGTGGCTCACACATTCACACATTCACACATTCACATGATTTCTGACATATGTCCTTATTGCAGGGGTGGAAAGATCTGTCTGACTGACCACTTCAAGCCCTTGTGGGCGAGGAACGTACCAAAATTCGGGCTGGCTCATCTGATGGCCCTGGGGGTAGGTGCTGCATGAGTTAGATGCTGGTGTGTGTGTGTGTGTGTGTGTGTGCAGACATGCGAGTGCATTGGATAATGTCAACATTTATACCTGGGCCAAACTATAGCTTATTCCTGGTAGTCTTCCCACTATAAATATCTCTTAATATCCGAACTGATGAATTACTATTGTGAATCATGAGACCCAGGTTTTAGAGTGACTAAGCAAATTCTTTTTTTTTAGCTGGGTCCCTGGTTGGCTGTGGAGATTCCTGACTTAATCTCCAAAGGAATCGTCGTGCACAAAGAACAGCAGAACAGCTGAGACTGGAGACATGCTGACCTTTCGGCTCCACAACCCTGCTGCCCCGAGAGATACAACAAGCCTACACCTACCCCTCCTGTGAGACTCCCAGTACCAGCTCAGTCATTAAAATTGCATACTGGGCCACGCCTGTCTCCATTCGAGCTGCAACTCCTACGCTCTCATGACATCAATGCTAATAATGTTGCAGTCATCAACAGCTCTTTGTATGGAGGACCAAATGAAAGCATGTAAGAGTAGAGAAAGAGATGATTGGAAGATGGTATTATTGACAACACAGATGTTTATTGCACTTGTCTTAAACCCGGTGTTCAGAAGGATGCCATCATTGTCTGTGCGTACTCTTTGTTTCTCCTGTGGCCTACTCTAGTAAGTCAATAAACACTCACTAAATGCCACCTGAATACTTTGCACTGTTGTCTTTAAGTTATGTCCCAAATAAATGCCTACTTCTTGCCACTATGAATCTGAAGAGATTTGAAAGGATTTGATAGATGTGCTGTGATATGATAAAACTTTAACGTGTGATGTTATTTACCAATCAACTGTGGGTTGATTGGTTGGTTGAAAACCCCAACACCGCTGAAACGGCGTAAACTGTTTCGACTAGCTGAGTTTACAAATGTGATCCACTGCACTCTCTCTAGAGAAAGGAATACAAACTAGCTCAATTTGACCTACACAAAAGACGATGTCGAATCATTTTCTAAAAGTGAGTTGTTACAAAATGTCTGTAAAGAAAGATTCGCGTGATTTAATTAGGCTCTCATGATAGATAATAAACAGTGCTCCCCTCTCCCCGTATGTCTGCGTTTATAGTAGGCTCCTGTCCCATGGGTTGTGAATTATGTGGGCGGAGGTTTCATACACTTTTTGGAAACGGCAAATCTGTCCCCCCCCCCCCCCCCCACTTAATGAACATTGAATTTAACTGCCGCATCCTCAGTAACAAAGTTTTAATTGTCCACAATGAAAACAAACATTCGCCCCTGATTATGCCCTCATAGACAAGAAGCGCAGCTTATTAACATTTTCAAACGCTACAGTACATAAATAAGAACACAATCGCTTCATAGAAAGCTGCTAGAGTTCTGCAAAGAATTACAAAAAACAACAAGTAATATACGAACAGAGAGGTATAGGCAAAGAGTCGATATAAAGAGGAGTAATTCAATTATTTGTAAATGTCCATAGTTCTGACAGATTTCCGGCTTGAAAGTCCTTTTAAAGTTTCAAAATAAATAAATAAATCCTCAGCCTTGAAATGGTCTGAAAGGCTTGTGTATATAAAACTAATTAATATAAAAAGTTGTTTTATAATAAGGTGGCTCCAGTCTAAGCTATATCCTTTTTGTCATAATAGAAAATAACATATTTTCTCTATCTTATTTTTCTTCTTATTTTTTTAAATTCCACTCCAACGTATTAATTAAATATTCAACATAAATCAAAAAGAATTTCACATGTATACATTCAAAAAAAAGATGCACAATTGTTTGAGGGGCATCCTTTTTAAGCATTATGCCGTATTCCACTGATGTAATACAGTAAGATCGACTAAAATAAAACATTAGCATTAGCGAAACCCTCAGTTTATTTCTTGAATCTACTGATCATGTTACTGAGAAAATGACGGCTTAATATTTGATTTCAGACCAGTTTATCGAATGGATTTCCTCGTGTGATCTGGATTTGTTGGTAGCCTACAATAATGCATTTCTTCTACAGTTTCTAAGTGTATTTTATAAAGTAAAATGTTGTAACTTAAAAACTGTTATGAAAAAAACATGACATTATTTATTTGAAGAACATTTGGACAGAAAGTGATAGGTGTGAGTGGATTATACTTACCCTGACCATGAAAGTATTTCTTTACCGAAACTATGGTTCTGTTTAGTGGTGGAAATCGTAATTTGGATATGGACTCCGAGAAGAGAAAAGAATCGTTAAGAAGGCGTCCTTTTCATGTGAGTAATGCTAATACCAGATATTAACATTGGCAAATTAGGCTAATCATTCACATTGTGTGCGTATATTTAATCTCAAAATGTATGATTTATTTTTATGTAACCTATTGTTCTTTCAGTTGATCCCTTTGCAAAGAAACCCAGATTTCCAAAGGAAGCCGACTGCAAAAGACAGACTAACACCTGTTAGTGAAATTAACTTAAACAGCAGCAAACACATTGAATTTGCTACAAGCTTACACCTAAAAACTGGTGTTTTGCTGACAGGTTCCCTTTGGAAAAAGAGGCCCAGATGACATCTTGAGGCCCACCACAAAGACTCATGAAAGTCCAGTAAGTGAATGTGGAGTGGTTTTCCGGGCAGGAAACTAGGTGTGACATTGCCGAACATTTAACCTTTCGTGTGACTAACAAGAAAAGCTTTTGACACAAGGGCACACAATATATTATGGATCTAATTGTTACCGATCAGCTTTTAAAACTAACTGTTTTCGTCATTGGCTCCCAGCTCATCATAGTGAACACTGAGAATGGCATGTCTGGTGACAAAGCCTACATCTCAGCCAAGCCAGATTCCCAGAGTCAGGTTGGTTCCAAGACCAATATCAGGGCCACAATAACTTCATGTTATAGAATAGATGCCAGAGGTTGACACCACGTCTTTTGGTATAGATCCTACCTTGATCAAAAGAATACATTTGATGACCTCGGTCTCTGTTATGTCTTCAGTGTAATAGTGTGAATGAAAGACACCCCCTGAAAGAGAAGACGGATGAAGCTGCCACCGCCTCCACTCATTCTATCGACTCTGATTGCATCCCCATCTACTCCCGCACTGACTGTATATCTGGGGTGAGACAGACGCACCCTTCCATAATCCAACTTTATTGACTATCGATGGACAGAATCTAACCAGCGGCATGTCTGACACTCAGTGTAAAGATCCCGACCACCGTCATGGCGGAAGGAAGACGCAGCAGGAATTCGAGGATAAGGACGCCCCCCCCCACGCCTTAAAAGTGAAGGAAGACAATGTACTCCGGCCTGAAGAGGATAAAACAGTACGGATGCATCTTCTATGCTCTGGAGTTGTAGGTACATGGAGAGTAGACTGTGCCTTTCTTCCCTCTCACTCAGTGTACCAAAGCC
Source organism: Osmerus eperlanus (assembly GCF_963692335.1). Classification (NCBI taxonomy): domain Eukaryota; kingdom Metazoa; phylum Chordata; class Actinopteri; order Osmeriformes; family Osmeridae; genus Osmerus; species Osmerus eperlanus. The sequence continues at coordinate 6,831,366 of NC_085036.1, forward strand.
AGTGGAAAGACAGAACAGCAGATGAAGGATGTAAACCAGGGTGACAATCTCTCTTGTCACTCCTTCAATGAAGCAGACTTTCAGGTGAGAGATCTGCTGTTCCTTGCGCACGACGCTTAGGTCACCACCGTGTTTACATGTTATGAAACCGCAAAGCGCTGTGAACGCGATTGAACGTCAATTCTCTTGGTTTTGTCCACAGTCTGGAAGGACTTGTGACTCTGTCGAGGATTCTTCGGAGCTTACAAAAACACCTGAGAAAAAGACACCTGCATCTGTGCAGACTGCTATCAACCCAGACAAGCTGCAGCGACACCGCCTTGTGCCTCTGTCCGTGAGTGCCTTGCAGACGGCGTGGGTCCCGGTTGAGGTGTACCCCCCCTTCCTACACGGGGAGAGGGAGAAGCAGGACCAGGAGGCCCAGTGGACCAGAGCCAGGGAGGAGACCCAGAGTATGGTCCGACGGAACCTGGCCATCCTAGAGAAGGAGCTGCTTGCAAGCTTTGGGAGAATCTCCGAGGACCTGGCCACCAGGAAGCACCTGAAAGAGCTGTCCCGACCGGACGCTAAGAGCCAGAGACGAAGCCGGCTAGGAGGGTGCCTGAGAAGGTTGAGAATTAAGTTGATGGGGAGAAGGAAAGAGAGGGAGGATTATGAAGAGTTGGAGCGAACCGGCCCAGAGGTGAAAGCGCTCCTGCTTATGGCGCAGAGGAACGGCAGCAACGCCGACCTTCACGTGGAGGAGCAGGAGAAGTGGGACAGCGACGTAGACAGGCTGTCCGAGGATTGCAGGACCTGCAGTGAGCAGATGATGGAGAGCTTGCAAGAGTTGCTGAGCACCCTGCACAGTAACCAGTACTCTAAGGCAGAGAGGAAGCCCTCGACCCAGAGCTTTGTAAGTGATCATCACAGACAGCTGGGGGTCTTTACTGCAACATATGTTGATCATGTCAAGAAAAATGAGGTCATAATAATAAAATGACAATAACACCTTTTACTTATAGGCGCCTTCCAAGGCACTCAAGGACACCTTACAGCATTAAAACATATGGATAAAATGCGAAACAACACGAAAATACAAACATGATACACATCAAACATGCAGATCAAAGAAGATGATCAGCGAACGTGCTGATACGTTTCTTTTTGTCATCGTCCACAGACGCCAGGGAGGGTTTATGAACCCTGGTCCTCTAAGAGTGGCCTCTCTCCTCTTGTGACCTCGATGCCCCAATCGCATCTGACCGTGCCAGAGCCCTCTCCTGTGGTCCCCTCCTTCTGGCACAAGGTCTCAGGGTCCCTGGCTCCTCCCACTCTGGTGGTGCCCTTCACCGATAACAATGTCACCAGATCACAACCTCCGGCTCCTCCTGTGGCCCTCGTTCCCGTAGAGAACGTCCGGCAGTGTCCGATTCCCCCCACCTTTGTGGCCCCCTTCACCATAAATGACATCCCTGGGACGCCGTCCCAATCTGAGACTCCACCCGCTGTGAAGCTCCGCCCTCCCCGCCCTAACACCATCATCACCGTGAGCTCTAACACCAGGAAGCTGCTCGCGGAGGGACCAGATGAAGCCCGAGAGGTATGGATGTGTATAATTATGACCATTGCAACTTGAAATGGATGTGCTAGACACGCCATCACAGTTGTATCCTTCAACTCAACAGGAAGGCGATGGGAAGAAGAAGAAGAAGAAAGTCAAGACCAGAAAGCAGAAGGGAGAGAAAGAGATCCAATCTCAACAAGTGGAGCACAGCAACTGTCCGCAGGTTGAGGAGAGTGACAGTCAGAGAGCGGGTGATAGCCAGGGACAGAGTCTCAAGAAAAGGTAATAACATCGAAAGATCTAGATGGTCAAATAGTTTGGTCAGATACTGTGCCCTTGCATGAAATAGGATATTCAACTGTCCCCATAATTAACATACTTGTGTCTTCTTGACCCGAGGTTTGACCGGTGGCTGCTGTCTACAAGATGCACCTCAAACTAATGAGGCTGTTACCCACCCACTCAACCACCTATAGCTACACCTGCAGGTCACATGGGATATCATAAATACTTATCTACATATACCCAACTTATTAAATCAAATTTATTGACTCAGCCCCTTTCAACATCTTGTCATGCCAGAACAGGTTTTTAAGGGATCCCAAAAATAAATGATAACAAACAAACATCGTCATTTCTTTCCTTGTCGACCATATCTACATAAAAAATTAAAATAACTTTCTGTTAAACTCAATGAAACGTATTTACTTTTACATAATGATATGATTCAACTTCATACCGCAATCTTTACTGTAATCTAGTTGCCCAATGTTGTCGAGTCCCCAGTCACACCCCACTCGCTGCTGTAGGCGGTGGTCAACTCGAACTGCGGACACGCTTCGACACACTGGACGATGAGGGCATCTTGTTCGAACCGCGGCTGCAACATTGCACTAGAAAATATGACATTTTGTGTGTGACTAAATTTCAGCTGGCATATTCAGGATGTACAGTTCACCTGACTTAAAAAAAGGGACATTCGGTCTTTGGCTGTCTAGCTTGCTTCTCATATCGAAATTAATCGATGGATCACCTGTAGCAGTCGTTGAGAGTGCATCCGAAAACAGTGCAGAGGTGAGTTTTGTAGCCGTTAATGAAAGGCAATACTCTCATGGATATGCTTTTCTTTAGTCTCGCACAATGTATAAACTGTTCGGAAACAAATATTTTCTGCGATTAAATTCCAGGTTATTGCCCATCCAAATCTAGTCTCTTGTACTAGAACAGGAAAAGTCATTTAGTTGTTTAATGTCTTCGATAGAATTGAACTTACAGCCGTATAGTTGAATTTCTCAATGACCCAAACCTTTACAAATAGCTACACTGGGAAACGTATAAACTGACCCTGATACTCAAAGTCTTACCACGTTTTTGTGGCTGAAAAGGTTTTTGTGATCATTTTACTATTCCTGGGTAAACATACCTTGAAGGTGGTTGGCCTAGTCAGAGAGTATTATAGCTTTGCACACAAAACCCAGTTTGTTTCTGACCTCAGCTTGCCTGCCTTCCCTGACCTTAAGTCTCTGTAAAGCTGCCCTCTGGATTCCTCCACTGGTCTCAGAGCCAATACATTACACCCTCTGTTGCCCAGGGTAAGGTTTGTCTGACACCATTTCCCCAAACCACATGACCTGTGTGACATGGGAAAATGCTAAGACTATATGACCTGACAGTGACTGAGCCTTCTCGTAGCTGTGAACACAGCTCCAATTTCCGGATGTCAATTTAGATGTTTTGTTCGTTTTTTATTATTCTAAGACAACAACTTTGCCACGAAATTGACTGGATAGATTCTACATATGGTAAAGAGTTTGGTTCTTGCATTTTTAGCATGCCTTTACTATTGGAATTCACAACTCCACTTGACCTATCACCACTCAAATAGTGGAAAGCAAATTTAATTGTTAGTATTATATCAGTATTATATCAGTTTCATAAAAATAGTGGCTCCATTCTACAAAGCATCTTTGCAAGGAGGCAGGGTTACAGTTCTTGGCATTGAAATTGTCCCAGGCATTATTGTTATATTTATATAAAATCAATATCCTGTTCTTTTTCAAAAGTATTTGCATGTATGAAGTACATATTTGTTTGTCTGTGTCCTCATAAGTCATGTTTTATAAGTCTATTGTACAAGCCATTCCCTGGGGTTGGTGTCATTTCATGTTACACTAGTCTGTAAACACATTTTAAGTGAAGCTTTTGATAAACACATGTGTTGCATGCTCCTTGTAGTCTAGCTTTAAAATGTCAGCCTAATTGCCTTGGCAACAAAGACATGTATTTTTGGAAGTACATATTTGTTTGTCTGTGTCCTCAGAAGTCATGTTTTATACGTCTATTGTACAAGCCATTCCCTGGGGTTGGTGTCATTTCATGTTACAGTTACAGTCTGTAAACACATTTTAAGTGAAGCTTTTGATAAACACATGTGTTGCATGCTCCTTGTAGTCTAGCTTTAAAATGTCAGCCTAATTGCCTTGTTTATTGCCCCAACCAAACCAGACATCTTTCAGTTTGAAAGGATATTGTCATTTTATTAAAGAACATGTAAGGCCTGGTGTCACCCTGCCCCCACCTCTCATGTGCTAAAAGATGGAGTTGCTGGACGGAGTCTCTACTTTATTGCTCTCACACCTCATTGTGTAACTTACTGTAGCATTGCTAGTCATATGTTGATAAGTAAGGGTCAAGATGTGGTCTGATTGGTTGTTCTTGGGTATAAAGGGAATTGTGAAGCATTGTTCTGTGGATTCTTCATCTCCTGAGGGCTTCTCCTCAGCTCTGGCTTGTCCTACTCCTTCTCCTTGCTCACCTACTCTTTCTCTGATTTACAATAATCAAGGTAGAGTAGAGAAGATTTAAAACCTTTATTTTGTAACATGTTTGCCTTGTAATTGATTTCATTCATTTGCAATGTTATTAAATATATATTTCATTTAACCTTCCTTTGATCATTCTTGCTCTGATTTAACCCATAAGAGTCAAATAACTGTAATTCCATTGGTATTGGCATAATTTGGTTAATGTTAATACACTCTTCAGTTTCCCCTTTTCCTTTAAACCTAGGGGAATAGTTTTGGTTGTTTGGCCATTAGTTAAACCGCCTACAAACACAAAAACTTGACTGTCATCCTTTAAGTTATAACTAGTCTACGCTAACTTTTAAATGTAAGCTCATAACCTTAGGGTAAATATACCACTGTACAGTGTCTTTAGTATGTTTCAATCTTAAAGGAATGTATGGGACCTCTTAAAATCAACTTCTGACTTCTGCGTCAACGTTACCCGTGTGCTGTTTTCTTCAACAAAGCTTCTGGAAATCCAACGAAGAAGTCATCTGTGTTTGCCTGTGGTCTGGGCCTGTGACTGGATGAGCCCATGGTATTAAAGCTGAACACAGTCTCTCCTCTCTGCCCAGCTGTGCTGGCTGTTTTCCATCAGGCAACCATTTAAGGGGCCGAGCACACCACTGAGAGCCCAAAGGAGGGCTACCCATTAGCCAGACTACTTCCCATCCCATAATGCATAATGTCTGCCTCCAGCTGGGCATGGGAACAGTGCTAGCGACCCTCACGGGGCTAATTAATCCAGATAGCTCGCTTTCCACCATAAACATCTCTGTTAGCGGTGAGAAAGTTTCTTATGGCATTTGTGGTGTTAGCATATGCCGAGCTAGCCTCCCTTAATCTCCTCTGATTACGCCACTTAGCCCCTCACTTATGTCCTTGGTTGGATCCAACTAGTGGTTGATGAAGTTCGTGGTTGTTTCATGTTAGCTCTCCACTTTCATCCTTTCCCTTTGACCAGATGTCTGGTCTTTGGTGTTCCCAACTGTTCCTTATTTATGTTGTCGTATTTGGAAGTGTGCAATGAATGGACTAGTTTGCTTTTCTGTTTTTACCATAGAATTTTCTAGAGAAATATGGATACCTTGAGGGGAAAGACCATCACAAACACAATGCAGTTGAGGTCAACACAGCTCTCAGGTAAAGACATTAAAGGTGTCATGTTCAACCTCTTCAGAGCTCTTTAACCCTCTTTAACCCATGTTCCAAAAAGGCATCATTTAAGTAATTGAAATGATAAGTTGAGTGCTAAATGACTGGTTCTCTGCTAAATACCGTGTGGGGGAACCTGTGGATTCTTAGTGTAAACATATTTTAAGTATACTAACATTCAAAAAGCATTAACAAAAGCTTTAAGCGTGCCCCTGCAGTTCCCTAGTCGTACTTGAATGAAAAAGCAAGCACATTTCTCTGTTTTCACAGTTGCATTGGGGTTTAGTCTGTGGCCTATATGGGAAGAAAATCTGTCCCATTTAAAAGATTTATCGAAATGTATCCAATGTTTATGTTATATTGGAAAAACAAAGGCTTAATTTCCTTAATGGGAAAAGCAGAGTGCTATCGGAGCCTGGTATTTATCCAGGTGATATTAGTATTATGACTGACGTTGTTTACACTAACGTTTAGACTATGGGAGTCAGGTGGCTGAGCGGTGAGGGAATCGGGCTAGTAATCCGAAGGTTGCCAGTTCGATTCCCTGCCGTGTCAAATGACGTTGTGTCCTTGGGCAAGGCACTTCACCCTACTTGCCTTGGGGGAATGTCCCTGTACTTACTGTAAGTCGCTCTGGATAAAAGCGTCTGCTAAATGACTAAATGAAATGTGCATTTCACACGACATGCTTTTCGCATTTAAGGCGAGCTGAATGCGTTTTTTCTTTCATGTTCCGCACAAAGCTCTTAGCGATCGTGTCTGTGTGATTATGTGAACACGTAGCAATACATTGCGTTCGCTGGGGACATTCCCTGTATACTGTTCAAGCATTCTATACATCTGTTATACATTACTACGCATCCTTTCATCACTCATGTTTCTTCCTCTCCCGTTTTTTCCTGTTTGTTTTTCAGGGAGTTCCAGTGGCTCAGCCATCTACCGGTCACGGGGCGGCTGGATGGTGCCACAGAGCGTCAGATGGCAGTGCCCAGGTGTGGGGTGAAGGACGACAGGGGCCAGAGTGCCTGGGCCCAGCTTGTCAACGCCATCTTCCTGGGGGATGCGGCCACCGACAGAGGAAACCTGCGCAGGAAGCGCCACATCCCGCTAGGTTAGTGGACTTCTGGAGATCTGGCTGCAGAGGTGTCATCAAGCCCAGATCAGTTGGGTTGCAGAGGGGGCCGTGCCCTTGTTTGAGGAAGGCCTCAGTACAAAATGTGACATGGGGTCTGTTGGAATTAGGGTTAGGGTTCTGATTTACTTACATATCATGCCTAAATTTACATTTTACATTTTAGTCATTTAGCAGACGCTCTTATCCAGAGCGACTTACAGTAAGTACAGGGACATTCCCCCGAGGAAAGTAGGGTGAAGTGCCTTGCCCAATGACACGTCATTTGACACGTCCAGGAATCGAACCGGCAACCTTCTGATTACTAGCCCGATTCCCTAACCGCTCAGCCACCTGACTCCACTAAATGATATGTAGACACAACATTTACAGCAATGTCTGGATTGAGGAGGTCAAAAATGTCCCCCATGCCATTTACTTCCATTAGTGGTGCTTTAACTCATCTTCAGTTTGATTCTAATCACATAACGTCAGGAATAACTTTCTAGATGTTCGATCAACACAGTCTGATGTGTTTTCCCTTCAATAAGAGTAGACCTCCTCAGTTACTGTCTATCCTTTAATATTAAACTTAATAAGTTCCAAGTCTCAAAGGCAATGCATTCTTTGTTGACACTGAAAATCGAGTTGTTGTAGTTCTTATCAGGTTACACAACATTCGCAATCATTTATTGACTATGAGCGATTTCACGTATCTTCACTTGTCTGTGGGAAGCAAGGCTCAAGTGATTACAAAACTCCCTGCTTACAAAGCTACTCTTATCATTTATTTATGTTGAGCGAACTGCCAAATCTCAACTCCTCTGTGAGAAACCCCTGGCTAAATGATTAAGATGTCTGAAACTAACCAGTAAGCCAGCCTGTCCATCTGCCTCGCTACACAATGGAGTCTGTCCAACACTTCTCCACCGTGTTAGAGATAGGTATTGCTGGGTAAATGGAGATGTTTGTGGGTATCAGAGCACAAGGCTAGCTGGGGAAGACATTCCACCATCCCCTCGGGTGACTGGTTAATACTATAGGAATGTAGGCATCAAATACCACTCAGCTTTGACTCAGTAAAATAACTGACAGCTGTGTGGAGATGCTTGGAGAAGGATCAAACTTGAGGTCCACTGAAGAGATTATATTTCAGTGTATCCATTGAAATCGTGTGTCTGGGTCATATTTTGTTGAGGTATTATTTGAAATACTAAATCTGAACAGGAAATTGAAGCATAGAGTTATTTTCCTTTGCAGCCAACACTTACCAGTTCATGGTTGGAACTGAGGCCAAGGCAATGAAAAATGAATGTATATGTGATATTGTTACCGTATCAATCCACAGTTATTCTTCTCTTGTTCGTTCATGAATGTTAAAGTGTCTTCTTAGAAGGCCTTTGTAACATTTATTTTTGTTATCAAGATTAAAAATATGTTTTGGGACATTTATATCTCTCATATCCACATTCACAGATTCACTGAAATGTCCAATCTTCTAACGCAAACTAGCCAACACCAAAACCAGTGGTCAAGAAGCTGCTACATAATAATAATAATAATTTATTTAATTTATAACGCACTGTACATTCTGAATCTCAGAGTGCCACAGTACATAGTAAAACATAGTTAAAAACAAACTATAATAAAATAGATTTTAAAAGTAGGAAACGTCTTTCTGAATAAAAAGGTTTTTAGGCCAGTCTTAAAAGAGTCCAGTGTCTGTGTTGCCCTTAGGTGGTCAGGGAGGCTGTTCCACAGGTGCGGCGCTGCCGTGCAAAAAGCCTGGTCACCCATGGTGCGGAGCTTGGTGTTGGGGACCCGGATTAGCGAGCTGTTTGCTGTGGCATTGCAGTGTTCCACATTCCTTCTCTCTCATGGGTCCAGCTAACTGTTTTGCCAGTAACACCTCAATACGGTCTGCTAAAACGTGTGGTAGGATGTGTTGAGTGCTAAGGCCGCAAAAGGTCAAATCCCCATAACAAAAATTAACCAACACAGCTGTACTGTAACCACAGATGAGAAGTGGCACAAACGTCACCTGTCTTACCGGGTGGTGAACTGGCCTGCCCACCTCCCACAGGGCCAGGTGGCCCTGGCTGTGCGCACTGCCTTCCAGCTGTGGAGCAACGTCTCTGCGCTGGTCTTCCGAGAGGTCAGCCAAGGCTCAGCTGATATCCGGCTGGCTTTTTATGAAGGGGAGCACAACGATGGCATGGGGAATGCCTTTGATGGTCCAGGTGAGGACAACCACCTAACCAATACCCTATTTAGTTCCAGTTTGGACTACATGCAGACCTAACCCTGGTTTTCCACAATTCAACAGTGACAAAATGTAAGAAGCATTACTAGCTACAAAATGCCAGCTGTTAGCGAAGCGGTTCTTTCCAACGAAGGCTCGGTGAAATATCTGTTGTTTTTTGGGATTTTTGGGGATTCTCTCTCTTCCGACTCGTTCCCCTTTCTTTGTTAACCCACAGGGGGCGCCCTCGCCCACGCCTTCTTCCCCTGTCGAGGGGAGGCCCACTTCGACATGGCGGAACGCTGGACGCTGAATGGGTACAAGGGCCACAACCTTTTCATGGTGATCGCACATGAAATCGGTCACACCCTGGGTCTGGAACATTCCCCGGTGCGACACTCTCTCATGTCCCCCTACTACAAAAAGCTGGGCAAGGCCACGGTGCTGAGCTGGGACGACATCTCGGCTGTGCAGAAGCTCTACGGTACGGTCTCCAGGGATGCGGTGAAAATGTTTGAATTTTTCCTCTGAATCCTCTAGTCCTGGATAAGTCTTATTTAGAATCCTTTCAATTATTTTCTCATTGTCCTTGTTGGTCCCTTCCGCATGCGTGTGTGTGTGTGTTCCCAGTGTCGCCACTTCCTGCATGCGTGTGTCACTACTGCATGATAAAATTTTCAAAAAATCATACCTTTCTTCTCTTCTCTCTTCTCTTGTTTGAAAAGCTAAGTAGCCCTAATCTTATTTCCCGCTCCTTTAGATTTGATCTAATCTGATGCAGATTGAAGCATGAGTAGAATGAATCGAAGCGTGAGCTCACGAGAAAAGACACAGAACATCTGGAGGAGATAAGGCGTGGTCAGGTGCAGGAGGAAGCAGGATGAGGCCCGGGCCAGGGAGAGGAACAGACTGTGCAGAAGGCACTTGTTGATTTTGCGATGCTATAGCCCCAGATCGGATCAGACTGGGTCAGAACTATACCGCGTGCAAAACCAGACAGTACCGGCCACCTGCAGTGACATCACCCTTCCGTCCAATCCTGTTCATTGATGATAAACGACACAAGATGGGTGATATGTTTCGTTTGTCACCCGTTAACGATGAATAGTCACCGTTCCAGCTCAAGTCTTTTATTGTCAGATGCACAGAACAACACAGGGTCAGACTGGGCACTGACATTCTTAGGACAAGACAACGCAAAGCAACCTGGCATAACATAAAATAAGTACACAGAACATAGATTACATCTATGATAACCTAAAATATAGTAAACCTCCTAATATACAATAATATACAATATTCAATACAGTATACTAAACCTCTAGATACACATAATACACATAATAACCTATACTAACCTTATAAACCTATACTAACCTAAGACAAGTGAAGTACAATAGTGCAATATTGCTGATATTGCTGTGTTTCAGTCACAGTTGTTGAAGGAATTGACCGATAAAAGTGTGTACTACATGTTAGCCTCTGCTAAACCCTTTCATCCAGCTTACTTCTCAATCCTCTCAGTCACAGACTACACCAGTGATGGTCAGTGTTTCCATCCTGGACGTGTCATAGTGCCCAGAGGGATGTCCAGAGATCACAGCATCCCGTTTCCAGGCTTCCGGCAGCTGGAAACTGTCCGTCTTTTTTTCCAGGCACTCACAACCTCTCAAAGACACTGTAAAGTAAACAGGCAGCAACGTTTCCAGTTAGCCTGCAAAGCAGAAAAGGCTAGACGCACTATGTCTCAATGTTATGGCTGGTTCTCCTTAAGGATGTCAGCTTTATCTGATCTGTCTACCAGTGTTTGTGCAATCTTTCACAAAAACAGAATGGGTGGGTAACACGAGACAAATCAAGAGGGGAGACATTGTGTCTGTTGTCTTACGACCTTGGAAAGCCCCATGCTCTTTTGACTTCTTGGCGTCCAACTAACTGTTTTGAGTGCACTGCCAGAAGGTTGCCCTTATCTGTCTACGAACGTTCCACTGGGTGTGTCCTGTGCTTGCTTACGTTGATATTTTGGCTGGCATTTTCATACTTGAATACGTGCTACATCCACCAGTACAACCACATCTCCAGCAATTCCAAATGTCCATTCGTGATACAATGTGTCTGACTATGTCACAGCGTTCTAAACCTCTGCTACCCGTGTCCCCGCTGTCACCGTTTGTCCGCAGGGAGGCCAGAGAGGGGCCATGCGGTCCAGGTGCCTGGCTGGGTGTTCAGCTCTTCCCTTCAGGACTGGGACCTGGCACAGGGGGGCGCTCGTGGGCCCGCCCCGCCTCCATACTGCAAGGGCTTCTTTGACGCCATAACCATGGGTACCGATGCTGCTGACACAGCCCCCCCCATAGCGTCCACTTTGTCCATGTCCCACTCCCCCCTGCTTCTTTCCCGAGAGGACCTAAGACATATGAAAGGATGTGTCAGTCTCCTCCATAGTTGGCTCACTGTCCACCACCATGCTGTAGTGTGTCGTGGCCCTCCAACCCCAGTTGAGAACAACCTTCCAGCACCCCTAAATAGGTCAAACGCTGCACACATATCGCTAGTGTATTCCGACATTGCTTGTAAGAAGGGCCGTACAGGTTATTGATTTGACTTGATTTGCGCAGGGGAGAAGTTTCACAAGATGCTAGCTGCCAAGATGAGAGCTAACTAATGCCTCCCATCATGTGGCTCCGCGGGCTTCAACCCTGGTCCTCAGGGCCCACTGTCCTGCATGCTTGAGATGTTTCCCTGCTCCAACACACCTGATTCAAATGAATGGTTCGTCATCAAGCTCTGCAGAAGCCTAATGACGATTATTCGTTTGAATCAGGTGGGGTGGAGCAGGGAAACATCTAAAACATGCAGGACAGTGGGCCTTGAAGCAAGGGCGTAGGTTTGTTTTGAAATGTGGGTGGCAAAGATTTTTTAATAAGGGGAGGAGGCGGCAGTTAAATATGATTTTCTAATAAAAGAACTTAAAAGAAACTTTCTACCCTGCCCTAAGGACTAGGCTTGAAGAGCAATGATGTAGGATTACAGACATTCAAGTAGCGCCATCTTGTGACCTGAAATTGGATGGACACCGTTCATTTAACATGGGCAGGCATCCAGTCCGTCAGGGAACCAGAAATTGACAATCATGTAGCTAAATCCCTGGGATCAATGATGTGTTGTTCATCCCTTCATAGCACAATAATCACATAGACACATTTAGGTGTGACATACTTAGTTTGACTCGTCACATTATCTGGCTTTTTTTCCCCTCAGATCAGAATGGCATCACTCTGGTGTTCCACGGGGGTCTCTACTGGACTGTGTCATCAGCGGGGGAAGTGAGTTCCCCTCGACCTCTACACAGTCGCTGGGCAGAACTACCCCTCGCCATCGAAGCGGCTGCTTACTCCCTATTGGACAACAAGTTCTACTTTTTCAAAGGTAGTACACCAAAAGGTAGCATGATTATAAGTATGATGCGCGACTTTGAAATGTCCTGTGTCCTTGAACCTTCCCTCCCCCCTTCCACCCCTTCCTCCCTCAGGCAGACGAGTGTGGCGCTATGCCAACAGTACTCTGGAGCCTGGCTTCCCCATGCGCAGCAGCAAGCTTGGTCTCCCAGGCCACCCAGACTGTGCCTTCTACTACCCCCGACTGGGCCACCTTGTCCTGTTTAAGGGCCAGCGCTACTATGTCCTCAACCTGGGCTCCCTTAGCCCTGAGCCCTATTATCCCCGGAGCCTGACAGACTGGAAGGGAATCCCCAAAGGGACCAATGGTGCCCTGAGTCACCCTGATGGCCAGGTGTTCTTCTTCAGGGAACAGGAGTACTGGAACTTTGACCCGGAGAAGGTGCAAGTGACAGGCGGAGGGAGGTGGGACAGAGAGTTGAGCTGGACTGGCTGTGGGAAACCTCTCGCGGGCAATGATATACTTTGACCACAAGAGGGAGGCAAAAACTAAAAGGCACTTCGATATACTTTGTAGGAAAGTTTTTTACTTCATATTGAATTATAAATGAATGGTCATTACATATTAACAACCTAGGAACTGCTTTTCCCTTGTGGGAGTTATTAATAAACAAAAAGAGGTGTTCCCAGAAGTATGTGTATTCTTAGACACAAACTAGCTTCATCAGGTAACCATAAAAGAGGATTTGGTTACGGTCTCACATTTTATGTTTATTCAGTATTATTGAAATGTATTCTGATAATATTTAGTTTGAAATGGTTTGTTTTGTTTCATTCTTGACAGTATTACGCTCTCTGTATGAGTCATTGGCCAACTGTGGGCTATGAATTACATGTGTCTTTTTAGACAAATGACTGGTGTTTGTTTTTCCTTCCTTTTATTCAAAGAACAAATTCCTTTTTGGAATTAAACTCTTTAATTCAATTTCTCAAAGAAATGACTCAATGTTAGTTTTTAAAACGTAGGAACTGTAAATCTTAATAACATGTCTTCCCTTATTCTCAAATGTTGATGGGAAACTATTTGCCTTATGCCCATGCAGTGACATTTCCCATTATAGCATGTCTCAGGATTTTGTAGTTAATGTCGAAGTTAATGATTCCTTTTCGACCTTCAGGTGATTCTTCAGTATACCGTCAGGTGATTAAATAATCTTCAGGCCCGTTTGGGTACATTACCGCAGGCTTTAACACAATTACAATGGCCCAAGAGACAATACATTTGAGTTGTGTTCCTAGCTGTTGTTGGCTGGTCTACCTCTGGTCTATAACCTTCTTGATCCTGACAAAATAAAGTGGAAAAACGGATGGGAGGGTACTTCTTACACATAGGCTATATAAAATGAACCAAATGATGAAGACATTTAATACTTCCCCTCCTTGTACATGTGGCGATAATGACTTAATAACATTTTATTAGGTTTTATCATGCTGTGTTGCTACCTTTAGACAACCATCGAGTAGTCGTTTGCTCCAAGGTAGATCCCCTTGCTCGCATTACCAATATCTGAGCCCGAAAACGTTCAGTCTTTATCATCTGCTGCGCCGTCGAATTCTCAGAAACTTCTGTGAGTTGTAGCGCAGGCACGCTCTAGCAAGGCAATCCCACTATCTGGGAGACAAAAGCCATAGCAACACGACAAAGGCAGGACAGGAAGATCACAGAATTATGTCTGTCGACATTGCAATTTTGTCTATGTTTCAATTGCTTTATTGTTAATATTCGAGAAAGTACGCCGTCGCTTTTTTATTAGTCCCCCACGCGCTTCTCGAAACTGTATGCATTCGCTTCACAGGTAGCGTTCTTTCTACCTTTCACACTTGAAGGAACCTCTCACAAGGACCATGACAGCTTCAGTCATTTTAAGTATTCTTTTTGTTTGGATGGTGTCGCCCAGTCTGTCACGAGGGACCGGGTTTCTCTATCAGTTTCCAGGTGTGACACTGCAACGCATCAATTCCGAACAAATTGTCGGACCCCCTACAGGCTCCAATGCAGTACGCAGGTCGGTTTCACAGCAGATGCTGTTCTTGAATTTACTTCCTGCCCAACGCTCCTTTTCTGTTATTTTAGAGATTCGGGTTTTGTTTCTAATCAGTCCCGTTATAGCTGACTTAACTGTCAAGCAGAGCAGCGACTAGAGGACATTTGTTAATTGTACCTGGAAAAAGAATAAGGTGCAAAGGTGTATAACGAAACTGCCTAGTCATCACTGAATTACAGAAATATGTAAACTCGTCAAATTGATCGATAGGGATGTCCAAACCTATTCCTGGAGAGTTGCCATCCTGTCGTTATCACCCAAACCCTAATTAAGAACAGCTGATGCTAATAATTAGCATGTCGATAAGATGGATCAAGTTAGTTACAACTGGAGTTGGAGGTAAAGCCTACAGGAGGATATGTCTCCTGGAACAGGGTTGGACAGCCCTGGTCTATGACTTCTCACACGTACTCAAATGACAGCCGGGTTTGTCATCCATCATGAATTGTATCTCAACCTCGCTGTCCCACCAATTGCCCGCGGGGACATTCTCTAACAGTGTCCCACATGCTCTCCTCCTTGTAGGAACTGGTGTCAGTACACTGTGTCGAAAACGGTGTCATGCCAGGTGCACAACGGGACCGAGGCGCTGGTGCAGCGTGTGTTTCAGAGCTGCCGGTGGCCCGGGCCCTGCTCTAACCTCATCAGGTATGGACGACACTGTCACCATTTCCCTGCTCCTCTCTCGTGTCTGCTCCATGTCCATGAAAATATACACTAACGGCTGTCTGTCCACAACACCGCGAAGGGGGCATCTTCTCATGAGCAAGCTTGTGAGAACGAGCATATTATTGATTTTGGTTTCAGTTCAGCTCACGAAACGCCAGGCCAGGCATTGCACACAGGGATCATAATCCACTGATATATGGTGTTTGTGTATCTTTTGCCTAATAGGGCTTTAACTTCATCCAGCTGACAGTTTGTCTTACGACTCACCCCACACACCACCCCCCCCTCTTGAAAACACTCTGTCCCATTGTATGTTGGTCATAGACGGCTGATTTACTCCCAGGCCCACCACACTGAATAGCAAGTCAGCCACCATAAAGGCATATAACAGTGATTTTTTCCATTCCCATTCCTCTATTCCCCAGTCTGCCATTGCTCCCAGAAAAGACACTGATGTAAGAGCGTAGCTGTTTATCATATAGATTGGTGTGATTTGTAGCTGTATGGTTGCATTCCATTGTTTTATGTCTTTGGGATCCATCCAAGAATTCTAAATAGACTCACAGTGTTCAGTCATAGTGTCAGCCTGGACCAACCTTGTTGTTTTGATAAAAGTCGATAAAAAACACTCTTTTGAAGTGACTTGAAGCTGCATGCGAAGAAAGAGGGTTACGAATGACAAATGGAGGAGCTGGATATGTCTAGGAGCTGAACAGGTGTGTTTCTTCATGAGGTAGAAATCAGTGAGATGTCCCAGTGCAGCGTTCTGTGATATGTGGTGGGTTTTCAGTTACAGGACCCTGGTCAGGCCCACGTACAGACTGACGTATCGGCAGGTGACAGCCCTGGAGTGGAAGTGCTGCCCAGGCTTCCTGGGAGAAGACTGCAGTAAGGGTGAGTAGGACTCCAGAGAGCTCCTCTCCTCCTCTTGCCTACTTGGTTGGGATGAGTTGAAGGCTAAAGGCTACACAACAACATAAATGTCGTCTGAGGACACTTTATAATTTTCGCCTTGGGCCTCACTGTTGTCCAGATACCTTTTTTTTTGTCTTCAAGTTTCAATTGTGTGTGTGATATGAAATCCGGCAGAGGAATGGGCACCAATCGTCACCCAAAGCACGGGTGTAGCTTTGGCTGGACATTTTGTTTTGAGGTTTGTTTTGTTTTTTGAATGGCTGTGGTGAGGATGAGTCAAAAGATGGGGCCGGTTGCGAAGGAAAATTACCACTTAGAAGGATATTGCATTCCTATATTTGCCTCTTTGTCACGCCTCTCAATCAGAAGGAATCTGGCACACTATTGTTAACATCAGATGGGCCAAGAAGTATTAAAATCTTAAATACTAAGCTAGATGACGAGATGTTGCTTTTTTAGCAACCTTTTTATTGGATAAATGTTTTCCCAAACACAGTCAAAGCACAGTGAATGCATGAGAAGGTAGCTGGCTCAAGAATATGAGAGGATTTCAGGAAATTAAGGGACGTTGAGCAGGGTTACCAAAAGCACACAAGACCGTATCCCTCTGTTGTCAGGTCACCAACATTTTCTGTTTCAGATTTAAGATCGGTGTCTGATACTGTTCTTTGTATTTCACATCAGAGTTGTGTTGAATGTTGAACCCTGAAACATGACCTCCCCTTTGTGCCAGCACAGTGGAGTCAGTTTACTGAATGCAAGCATATGTTTTGAAGACGTGAAATGAGGTTAATTGCAGAATGTTGGCAGATACTGATATACAGTTGTAATAGGTGTTATTCCTAAATTTAGATTGACCACCAAGGTTTGTATTGTTCTATGTTTACAGCACAGCAACAACACTATTTCTCTCTCTCTCTCTCTCTCTCTCTCTCTCTCTCTCTCTCTCTCTCTCTCTCTCTCTCTCTCTCTCTCTCTCTCTCTCTCTCTCTCTCTCTCTCTCACTGTCATACTCTCACTGTCATACTCTCACTCTCACTGTCATACTCTCTCTCACACACACACACATCAGAATGAGGTCTCTCACTGAGACCTCATTCTGGAAGCCTTCATCACATTAATGGGTAACCTGTGGTGACCCTGGGTGTACTCATCCCCCCCCAGCCCCTGGCCCTGCTGTGTTGCTGGAGGGGTGGTGGTGGTGGTGGGGGGGGGGGGGGGTGTGGGGGCAGGCCTTGCTGTAGATTTCAGGGGAAAACAAGGTCATCCAGCTCCAGCTGTTGTTAATGCTGCAAGCCCCTCTCCTACTCTCCCTGTTTCCTCTAGTTCTCATCACCCCATACTCTGTCACCCTCTCCAGCCCTTCTTTGATCAGACCCTGGAGTCCCTTGAAAGGGTAGACTGACTCTAGATTGTCCGTCACCTCAGAACAGGAGAAACGTCAACTGTAGAGTCTCCGTTCGGGACTCAGCCACTTGACCCTGAGTCATGAACATCTGTGTTGTTGCCTTATTTACTGAAATCCACAATCAGATAGTCCTTAAGTAAAGGATTACTTGTACTTACAAAATCATCTATTGAAATGTATGGGAACTTGAGAGGGAAGAAAACCTGCCCTGTGGGAAATGCCAGAAGGAGCCGGAAATAAAGGCAAAATGGTGTAGACAGGGATTGATGACTTACTTGACAAAGAACAGACATATTATGATATGATACTCCACACCCCGTGTCACTGTTCCGTACTTAAAAAAGGCGGACCAAGTTGACCTGTTGAGACGTCCATGTTCCTCAGCGTAACTGTCATCATATGAAAAACAGGCTTTTGTACAAAGCATCGTAAAAAGATCCCAGGTGCGACCTTTGCAGTTTGAAAGACGTCAGAGCACAAGTGCACCTGGGCCAGTCCTTGGGAGCCGGCCTGCAAGTCGTAGCTCCAGAAGTCGTCTCACTTCGGTGGCAAGACCCGCATGTGGCACGAGCTTGCTTCTGGGGGAGTGGAATGAGATCATCCTGGGATGGGAGGACCCCCTCCCCCCGCTTGACGCACTCGTCTGAGAGAGCCTTCGCTCCCAGGGCCGACGCGTTCATCGAAACCAACACACGCTTGTTGTTTCAGGCTGCGCGTTGCTACGCCTCTGCAGTGAGCTTCCCCAGGATGTCATCGTGCTGTAATGTGCTCGGGCGGCGAGCGTGTCCTCTGGCCTTGATGCCTGCCTGTGTGTGTGTGTGTGTGTCTCAATATGTCTGTCACGGTGTACTTGAGTGGGTAGATGAGAGAGTTGGACCTCATACTGTATGACCAGCTGTTTGTCTCGACCCAAGTTGCACTGGTCTAATGGAAACAGCTGGTCAAGAGACAAGTCTATCGTCGTCCACTCTCCAGGAACAATTGGACACAGAGCCTACAGCACAAGGGGACTGTGTAAGCAAGGGTTCTCGTGAGATGTCAGTCCAGAGACGCATTTTGTGAGCACATGGTATGAATTCCAGCTAAATGAACCGCCTTAGTTGGGGAATTGATGTGCAGTATTCAGCCATTTAGTGAACTTGATGGTGGTGACGTGGGGGGGGGGGGAGGGGAAGCAGTTTAGATCATACTCTTCCAAGAATCCAGACAACCCTTCCCATAACTTCACATGCACCGAAAGGGTCTGTAAAGGTCCTGAGCCAATGGAATACACATTTTTTACACAAGCTGTTCCGGAATGTCACGGGAACCAACCGCAACAGATTCTTTTTCGATCAGTTTCACCGAATTGTCCGCATATGCCATGTGCTTCCCATATTCGTCGTGTCCCTCTGAGTTCCCATATGCATCCAATCCATTAAGGCTCCGAGGCCCTCTGTTTAACCTCATTCTACATTGAGGAGAAGAAGGAGCGTTGTGGTCATCATTTTTCATTTGACTCATATTTTTGCTCTGCCTCAGTGGCTTTCATGACACAAGTTTGAGGACGCTGCCACAATCATTTGCTGTGCTCAACTAAAACATGTGCTTTGTAGTGATCTGTTCTTTGGCATTATCCATGTTTGATTGATATTTTCCGGCTTGTATTTCAATTGACTGTAACAAATGACTTGGGATCCACTTGGGAACTTTATTTGAGCTATTCAGGGATTCTAAGATGACAGATTACTTGGGTTCAAAGTTCATAACAGACTTGGTGTTTTGATTCTAGTCCGTCATCACCTAAATCCCCCTCTGTACCAACCAAAGAAAAACACATCATGATTTTGAAGATCAGGACACACAGTGAGGAAAAACAAATCCGATTCAAGAATCTGCCGACACAAGCATCGACATCAAATCCAAAAAGGAATCCATCTCCAAGTCACTATAAACATGTTTTATTGTTTTGTCTAGAGAGTCCAAGAGCAAAATGGTTATCAAGAGAGTTTCAGTACACAACCATGTCA
The DNA here is from genome assembly GCF_963692335.1 of Osmerus eperlanus. Classification (NCBI taxonomy): domain Eukaryota; kingdom Metazoa; phylum Chordata; class Actinopteri; order Osmeriformes; family Osmeridae; genus Osmerus; species Osmerus eperlanus. Next base: position 6,850,770 of record NC_085036.1, read on the forward strand.
GCAACCCTCCAACCCTCTTCTAACTGCCATTTAGCACTGTTTCTGGTTCTTTTTTTTAATAAACAAATGAGGCACTGACCTGTGGGTGGGTGTGGGGTGGGGGGTGGTGTGGTTGGGGGGTCTGTGAGGCGAGGCGATCGGCATGGCTGTGAAGTGCATCTGTCTGTCTGTGTTATTCCCTGAGCGACAGCAGACGTGAGTTATGGTGGGCCGGTGGGACCAGCTGGAGAAGCCTGGCCCGATCCCTGACTTCTGTGGGCCCGATCTGGAATGCATTTGTCAACGGAAGGAGTGAGACACAGGAAAAAGCGCCCAATTGTGACCAATGGAGGGATTTTGATGATACGTTCTTGAAAGAGGCCTCTCCTTCACTCTCCAGCCATGGCTTGAGAACATCTGGCCTCTCTTTGCTCGGCTTAAACTCTTCGTTTACAGCGGAAGCACTTGGATTAAGGTGTAAATGCCCTCTCTTATTCTGTGTCTTCACTTCTGTCCTCCGTTCTATTTACAGAAAGTTTAAACCAACATCTCACCATTCTGAGATACTGTCGAGGAACCAGCTGTAGCCATATAGTATTTTGTGTGTGCGCGCATGTGTACACGTTGAGATGAGTTCCCTTTCTGTGGTGAATAGTTCTGTGTTTGTTCACGAGTTAAGATCTACATTTCTGCATTGGGATGTGTATAAGCATACGATACTGTATGCAAGAAGCGGATCTGAGTTCCCTGATTGTCTGCAGGCTACAGACACTTATCTGCGTGTTTGGTCAAATATTTGGACAGCCTGAGCTCCCTCGGGATGCAGGGTTGCCTTTCCCGGAGGGAGCCCCCTTCTCCCAGACCCAGCTTGGGTTACAGTGACCAGATTTCAGGAGTCGAACTGGAGCTGCTCTCTCACAGCCAACATGCCAACTGCTTTGTTTTGATTCACAACCTGCAAAGTCAGCCCCTCCACACCAACCTCCCCCTACCCCTGCGCCCCGATCCAGAGACTGAGAGGCAGTGAGATTTACATTACATTTACATTTAGTCATTTAGCAGACGCTCTTATCCAGAGCGACTTACAGTAAGTACAGGGACATTCCCCCGAGGCAAGTAGGGTGAAGTGCCTTGCCCAAGGACACAACGTCAGTTGGCATGACCGGGAATCGAACTGGCAACCTTCGGATTACTAGCTCGACTCCCTCACCGCTCAGCCAACTGACTCCAGATAACCCTGGGAACGTATACCCACAATACAGCCCCCACAGCACAGTCTGACTTTGGAGACCAGTATCTTAAGCTTTGTGGGTAAGTGCATTCACAAATCATCATCAGCATACAATCCAATGAGTCAGTAGCTTGAATTCCAGGTGCAACTATATATCCATTAGCATGACATAGCGCTGGCTAATTGAATTATGTCTGATGATGGCAGATACTTGGTCAGGCATGCTTGCATTTGACAGTTCCTTGTGATGTTACTATGGCAACACAATAGACGTTCGTCTAGACGGACCCAGGTAGTAGACAAGACAGTAATTTATGATCTTCTGTCTTCGATCATAATACCAACATTACCAACTCCTCTCTGAGCCTGAGCAGATATAGTAGGTCTCGTTATTCAACTTCATTACTAATGGTGTGGGGATTAATATATTTTTGAGAAGTGAAGTTCAGCCGAAGGTTTTTTTTTTGCAGGGGGGGGGGGGGGGGCGGGGGCGACGGGGGGGGGAGAGATATCATCAGAAGTGCCTGTGGGAAACCAAGGTGCATAGATTTTGGATGTTTGCTTAACCTTTTGGAAATGTGTCTGCAAACATTTTTAGACGTGGTCAAAGTGCTTGGAATAATTGTGTCCATATGGAGCCTTGCGGTATGGCAGGTCCTGGCCTCATCACTGTGGAGCGGGCCTTTCAAAGGAGCCGGTCAGACACAGTCTCTCACCAAGTGGTGGTGGTTAGATGTGATGGTTAGCGGTAGAAAAAACAGACAAAGACTCCAACTTTTTGTATCTGTGGGTGTCAGCAATTACTTTATACTCACACTCTGCCATGGTGGGGTTTGCTCCTACTCCAGTACCGAGGGATATGCCATGGACTGCAACTGTCCAGACAGTTTTCAGGCAGGCTTGTTAGCAGGCTCACTGCTCACAGTCCTCATAACTAAGATCTACACAGCCTGGGAATACAAGACCTACCTGTGGGCCGCGCATGCACTGGCACACACTTTGACTAATATTGCCCTCGACAGTGTTCCAGTGTTGTGCCATCTCAGCCTGGTCTCAGTTCATCCCCAGTGAGCAGCGACACGTAACTGCTTTTGTATCGACTTCTTCATAAATCACGACTGGCACAAACTCCCGTGCCGCTTGTTTAAATCGCCACTTAGCTCAGTTTGTGGCACACCTGGCTGTCTCCCGGGACGATCCGGAGGTCTGGGAAACTGCTCTAACGAAGCAGAGTCTTCGTATCTGTCTGTGGTAATGACCATTGGAGAGGATATCCCCATTATAAAGCAATAAATCTGTAGCGGAACACCAGCCCTGGGTTTAGAGATTGCCTGTGGCAGTTCTCCAGCGCTGCTACAGTACAACAGTGCTACTTGTCCTGCCAAAAGCTAGAGACTCACCCCCTCAGCACATACAGGAACTAGTACAGTACAGTGCTGTCACGAACCAACGGCTGCTCTCTGCTCGTCTTGATCAGAAAAGGTAGGAAGGAAGGAGTTGGGGATATAAAAAGGAAAGAAATAAACATTTTATAAAGCTTTAACAGGGAATAAATCTGCGCTTTCATTGACAATTACTAGACCAGGAAAGTTCTGGCCTCAGTTTGGAGGCGACGTGTGTTCCTTTTGATCCCGGAGATCCCGTTTCACTTGACAGGTAAAGCCACATAGACTTCAGAGTACCCTTAGATCCAAACGATAGTGATGTACGGGTACGTTTGACCCACCCTACAGATACTCCCCATAAGTCAGCAGAAGAAAGACTGAGGCAAAGATCTCCCCCAGACCTCTCGAGACCAGCTCGTCTGTTCAGGGCGTCCTGGCTCGGCGTCAGATCCCTCGTGAGATGTGTTGCATTTGGCTTGGGTCATGTCCAAGGGCCCCCACGCTCCCTTCTGGCATGGTAAATCAATCAAGGCCTCCAGCCTCTCCTCTTTCCCCTTTCGCTCGCCTGCTCCCTCTCTCCTCCCCCTCTTTCTGTCCTTCTGCTCAAGGCTGTGGGCAAAGGGCCTCTCGGAACCCCGGACCCTCTGTTGATCTACGAAAATATTTTGGTGAGGCGCTCGCATGAAAGGGCGTCCCATGGAGAGTTGGTCAACTCCAGCCCCCAAGACGTCCGATCAGTTCCTCTCCCAGCTCCAGGAGACCGCCGCGAACATCTGACGGCAGCAGAATCTGGTCTTTACCAATTAAGGGAGAAAATCTGGGTCGACAACATGAGATTTGGCCTAAATATAGCCCGCCCCCCCCCCCCCCCCACTGCACACGAGCCCGCGTGTTTCAGCGACATCAAACATGGGAAGACGTGCCGTGTATATGTATCCCAGCTCTATCTCGACAGCTCTTCTCGTCGCAGGACCTTTTCGGATGGGCTCCCATACTGTGAACACGCTAATGCGAAAAGCGGACGACTCCTCAAGACAAGATGGCGTCTCTCCAAGTTGGCTCCTCTTCTCCTTCCGCACTCGAAAACGCTTCTGGCAGAAGCGTCCCCGTGTCGTACAGCTATCTTTACATTCAGATGGAATTTGAAAATATCTGGTCATACAGAGAAATGGAAAGCAGGAAATGCAATTGCTTACAATTTTTTATTTTTGTAAGCACCGTCCCCACTATTGTATGTATAAACATTTTGGGTCTGGTTGCTAACTGCCCTGTGTGGTATATTTGAGCCCTATACAATATCTTTGAACTCTGCAACCTCTCTTCTACAATCAAGAAAGCATCATAATTTTGCGCAACGATTAAAGTAGACCAAGTACAATGTTCCACAAGCAGTAGGCCCGGCTCTATCCACGACACAGATAATCAACTCATCATTCCCATCACCAATTTGGGCGTTTAGTTTGGAGAGGAGCGAAAGCATCTCGTGTTGTTTTTGGCTAGATGCTGATGGAGTTTTGATGGGCCGAGTTGTGAAGAAGAAGGTTGTGTTTACGCGAGGCCCAGATGAGCTTTTTCCCCTTCCCACTGATTGTGAGGCTGGAGGGTAATCACCATGCTGGGGGGCTCTGAGCCTGTTTCTCATTTCCCTTTCCATGCCCCCCCCCCCCCACACCCTTCCCATTTCTCCTCTCCGACACGGTCATTCTGATAGTTATCTTCCTGTAGAGTGTTTGAGGATATGTTGTCCCCCTTATCCAGCACAGCAATGGGACGACAATAAAGAGTTTATCTGGACGTCCAGTGTATCTTTTACCCTGTCAGATATCCACTCCGGCTATTGCTCCTGTTGACAAAAAGCCACATTGAAGCCTAGCGTTTCCATCTGTGTCTTAGAAGCCCTTTTGTTGCTTTTCTTCTGTTGAAGGATTGCATACAAAGTAGCTCATAGCGTCAGGATGTGTTGATGTATTTCAAGGTGAAAGAGGGCTTTTGGCATGTCTCACAGTAATTGGAAATGAGCGAGAACTCAATTCACGACGAGCAAATCAAAACGTGTTCGCCCGGCCTTGGGTGTTTGTCTTTCAGGTGTGCGTGTTTTACCATCAAGAGCACTCCTTTTATAAGCGGGGTTTGCGTTGGGTTTCTCGGGGTCATGTTGAATCCACACGTTTCAAAGTGTTTGCGGTCTAGCCACATGTACGTCCCACAGGGGTGGGGCTAGGCAAGGGTGCTACTCGAAAGACGTCGTGTCTGGTATCAAGTGGGTCGAGTGGATGTTATGTAGTTCATGAATGCTCTCCAGATGTGCGCGGGTTAACTTGCACACCCTCGCACGTCCGCTGGGAAGTTGGCCCGGAATTGTGTTTCTGTTTGTCCTCAAGTGAACTGATTATGATGCAGATTTGATTTTTCCATAACTTGTTTTGTATCGCTAATGCCTGAACGAAACATCTGAGAACACGACAAGGTCGAGTCTCACTTTAAACAGATTGATCAAAGGGATTGTATTTGATGTGCTGTACTGATACTGGGCCTGACCTCGCAAATACTGAAACCCAGCCTGAACCTGCCCAAAGGACATACTTGGATCTGATTGGCCCGCCTTTAATACAATTATAATAGCTTGGCCAGGTGTTGAAACATTGCAAGAGGAAGTATATAGTCATGCATTCGCATGCTTATTTTATCCAGTGAAGAAATCTCAAACAGGGACAAGCCAAATGCGATCAACTGTTTTTTTTTAAAGAGTCAAACACGTTCGACAATTTACGGTTCAAAACCATTTGAAATAATGATTTTTGTTTGAACCCCATCCCAGTCTGTGAGCAAGCTTCCCTGCTGTAAACGGTAATTAGATGTGTAACGGAATGACGAGAGATAACCCATGCGAGGAGTTGCCTTGCACAGGAACTTGACAGTCAGACAGACAGCAGAGCCTTGGGGGAAGAGAGTTGCTGCCAGTAAATAGATGAGAACAGCTGAAGGGGACAGGTGGGTACCCTGTAGCCCTGTAGGCCCTGAGAGAGGCCTGTCCTCGCCACATCCTGTCAGCCAGCTGAATCCTTGAAGAAGACTGGAGCGAAAATACTCCACTGTTAAAGGCGACGGGGGACGCATAACTTGCGGTTGATGGCGCCGATAACTAGATTCTTTCGGTGCTCACCGGTTTCCTCGGCACGCTGGGCCTAATAACAAGGACTAGTGCACACAGGGCTACACTTGACAGCTAGCGATAGCAAGCTGTGCAGAGAGATCTTCACAGATGTTCTGAGATGCAGTTTATGTTGGTAATGAAGATGCGAACCCAGGCGAGTGCTTGGCTTATCTGTTTGCATGTACACTCACTGAAGGTAGTGTTCACATTCGACTATTCCTCCAATAGTTACTTGGCTATGCGCTGTGGGAACCAGCAATGTCCTCTGAATTATAAATAACAAGAGCTACTGTTCGAATGTATGATCATGACAGCTACTAGGCTGCTCACATTATGTTTCCTGACAGAAATGTTTTGATACATGGATGGTATTTGAGGCCAAGATGCTAAAGGGGTGCGGCTGTCTTTTGACAAGTCTATTACTCTGTCTCGGTTCTGCTGTGCAGAGTCGAAATATCCAAGCATGACTGCCTAGTGATATACTGGCCTACTTGCCTCTTGTGTGTATCGTGGGGAATTGACAGTCCAGCAGGAAGTGTGCTTTTTCTCCACCCGTTGTGACCCTCTTGTAAATCTGCAAGCCCAAGGCCAGGGACTCCAGCAACTCGAGCCCTGACCACCAAGGACAGACTGGCTGCGTGGACGTTACCACCTTCTCACAGAAAGCTCGATTTAGCATCCCGCAAAGGCTGCCAGCTGATTGCTGGGCTCCAAGTAAGCCAGACGTCTAATCAAGCCACATTCCGCAAACTCCATAATACTGTAATTCCAGAATCGGCCATCATTTTACCACATGTTCGTATGAGCAACTGTTTGGAATGGGATACTTGTCAGGACAGCTGGGGTACCAGTCTGTCTAGTAATCCAACACAGGGAATGCCTTATACTTCTCTAAGTTCTGATATGTCTATAGGGCAGATGGCTAGCCTAATTACTGAGCTATTCGAGATGCATTGCTCTGGTGTAGACTGTTTAAATCAGACAGCATATGCAGCCTTGTCAGCGGTGCATCGATCTTCCCTTTTAACACAAAATACTTTTTTCCCCAATTTGTTCAAAATGTAGTCAAGTGTTTGCCAAGAGTTGTGGACCTAACAAGAGTTGTATAAGTGAGAACACATGACCTCTGTTACTACACTGTACCATGAGGTCTGAATTACATGAGACACGGCATCATTCACTCCTTGGAGCATTTTAAATCTCACATCGTTTTGAAGCCTTTCAGCTAAGAAATTTGTCAAATGCTCCACAACAGGGAGGTCTCCCCCTCACTGTAATAAATTTGGCCACGTAAAAGAATCCTCCTTTCAGTCAGATTATACTTATTGCATACTATTTCACCGTATACCTCAGACCAATCATAGTATACTGTACACAGGGTTCCTCTACCACTTCTTAATAAGTCTTTCCTACAGGTACACTCTTGGACTTTTGAAGTTCATTATGTTTAATTGCAACTTGTTTAACTACATGCCCTTATGTTTCTTCCCATTGGCACTTATTTGCTTTTCACAATGCATGCTTCATGTTTTGGCTACCCACAATGTTTTGGGGCTATCTCGTTGTTTACGATCATTGACCTATGCACTTTTTGTCTCTCTTGGAAGTTGCTTTGGATAAAAGTGTCTGCTAAATGAATACATGTAAATGTAAGTCTCAAAGTGCTTAGCAGATGTAGAGGCACTAAAGGAATAAATCACCAGTTTGTGGCCCGTGAGTCATGGATGGGAGAGATTAGATTGTGTACATAACTTGTTGAATCACTGACCATCGCGTTGCTCTTTGACGCAGGTCAAATCATTCCCGTGTTTTTGATAAGGTGGCGATGAATTCTTTCTGTCTCATGGGATTTGGCACGATGGAGGCTTTCCCAGCAGGGCTTGTTGTCACAGTTCAACCACCAGTGGTGGTTGTGCCTTGTTGTGGTTCCCAATAGTGAGATGAGATCTTGACTTGTTTGTGAGGACCGACATACAGGGACCTCCTCTGAGAGCGGTCTGCGCTAACTGCATATGTGAGACCTGGTTCGAAACCCCTTCTGACAGTGGGAGCCAGACATAGTTCTGGATGTGTAGTCGCTTATTGCTTGTCTTCTGTTTACCCATGTATATTGATGCATACCTTCTGTAGGCCTGGGAACGAGCTCTATGTTTTGTCTGCAGTGAGAGAGAGAAAATGAGAGACAGACAAAAGAGTGAGAGAGAGCTATTATTAGCTCCGCTCTGCTGGTGATGGAAACGGGGTTCATCAGTGTGTTTTTTTTCATGACGTGATCTGCAACCAAACATTTCCAGAATCTTCCAGACTGTTTAGAAGATGAAGTTGATTTAGGCTAGTGATGGGTCGTTCGCGAACGATCCGGCTCTAAGAGCCGGCTCTTGAAGGTGAACGTCGGGAGCTGGCTCGCATATCTGAAGAGCCGACTCTATTTTTAATAGATTAATACAGCCTATAAAAACTAAATGATTATGAAATAATGAATTTTAATTGTATTTAAAATAATTGACTAATTCAAAGAACAACAAAAAAATACTTGTAGGCTTAAAGGCGCACACGATCATCCTCACATTCGGTTCCTGTCAATCCTGCATGAGGGAGGGCCGAGCCAACTCACACACAGTCAGAGAGTAGTCAAAACTCGGAGGAGAGCCATGACAAATCAATGCATTTTTAAAGATATGTGGTTACGGTCGAGTATGATTTCATTTAATAATTTAATTAAAATTGTTTTCACACCTATCATAGTCAAATTCATAGTTAAAACATGTTTTTTTTAAAGAGCCGTTCGGGAGCCAAAAGAGCCGGCTCTTTTTAGTGAGCTGAGCCATACGAGCCGGCTCACGAAAAAGAGCCGGAATGCCCATCACTAATTTAGGCATGTGTTGTTTGTGGAGGCTACATCGGGACTGCGCTTTTTACAAGGGATGTGCTGAGCGGCTCTGTCGGCCCGATGAAGCGAGCGTGCGGGGGTGACTTAGTGCGTGTGTCTGCTTTCATAACCGTAATTGTCCTTATCATCTTACCTCTTTGCGAAGCCTCGCTGTTGCTGGCAACAGTTTCAAATGGGTCCACCCCAGCCGTCCATCTGGAGAAAGCATTCACCTTGCACGGTCTGCGTTCACCATTGTCTTCGGGGGGTGCCTCTCTTTCTCTCTCTTTCTCTCGTTTTACTGCCGACTGAAGAGAACATCTGTATTTTTCCCCTCCCCTGTCCAGTGATCTGAGGTAGACCTTTACCCAACGGTGCAACTACACTACAGGAAAGGCACGCCTGTCTTCAAGGCGGACGATCCGTGCCTGGATGCAGGCCTCCAAGAGCACTCCGTCTCCTGGAAGTCGACCCTCATCGACTTACCTGAGCCTCACGGCGACAACAAGCACTGTGAAGGTCAACAGTTCATCCATTGATATCTCTGACCTGGCTAAGAGAGGAAAGGGGAGGAAGTTAGGTGTACAGTATCTCTAAGAAAGTGCGTGGGGGGGAGGGGAATCGGCAAGAGGTCAAATTTTTCATCGTTTGCCTTTGTTTGAAGTGGAGCCCACAGCCAGACAGATGGATTTAGCTTCATGGCTCACAGTATGTGATGAGTAATTCCAGCAGGTGTTGAAGATCTGTTATCTGTGTAGAAGTCTTCTTTTATTTCAGTAGATAAAGGAATGGATTAGGTAGACATGCAGTAGATCTGTCATTCTTAATCCAGATTTAATCAAAGCTCAGTCACATATCATGCTCTGAATTGCCTATTTTCTGCCAGGTGTTTAAGAGTAATTCTAAAATACACCTAAATCTTAATATTGGATGAGGCAGCTGAACCAAAACTGCAATTGAATCGTGTTCAATCTCAATGGCTATATTTCATCAAAACATTCATGAATGACTTGTATAATGACCAAATCTTTTGAAATAAATGATCGTTGCTTGTCTATTTGAAATATATCTTTGCCAATATACTGACGTTGCACATTTATAACAGGGCCCATAGTTTGTTTTGCACTCATGTTGAGGTAAGGCCCTTTTACGTCTGAATCTAGACCACTACACAGTGTAATCTTTTGTTTAATTAAAAGCAACAAACAATGCAGAAAGAGAGGAAGCAGGCACCGAGGAGGAGTCTGGGTGACAGATGTCTGGCCTCGTTTTTGTAGCGTACACCAAAACAACAGCACTCCAGCAGCCTCCAGTATTGTCTGCCAAATAAGGTCTCAAAAAAGGACTCTGAACTTTTTAGAAGTTTGTTGCTTTTTTGAGGAGCCTGCATCTTTTACTTCTACCGCCCCCCCCCCCCCCCCCCCCCGCCCACACACACACACACTTGACCTCTGTGAGGCTGACTGGTTCAGGTCAGGATGTGGCTGAGCATACTCCTCAGGGGTAGAGGGAAAACATGGTCTTTATGAGGTTTGGCAGGCTGCAGTCAGGCTGTTATTTTAACGGCTCATCTATCTTTTACTGCCTCGACCAGAAACGTCCACTTTCTGAGTGCTGCAGCCAAAATCTCCACCACCCTCTTAAATGATGCAGACCCGATCTCAGTTTAGGTCTGTGTATTCTGTTGAATGATGTCAGGGTTTGGTAGGCTAGTCACTCGAACTGTGGTAATCATTTTTTGATGATTTTCTTACGCATGCTGTCTGTTGGTATCTGTTTACAGCAGAACACTTATAGATGGACTTGGTAGACACACATTTGGGAAGGTGGTTGTACCACTGGAAACTTCATTTCCAGGAAGGTTAATCTCTGTAAACACGCTTTTGGTGATTTCTTTTGGTGGTCACGAATCAGTTATCAAAGTTCCAGCTCCAGTTGGTCTTATCAATATATGCACACTGAAACAATCACTTTCATCATCTTTAATGAGACTACACTTTGTTTCCAGCTACAGACCTTGATGCCCTTTCATACCTATGACAACGTAACACAAAAACACTGCATGGATTTGACCATAAAAGGTTATTTTCTTGTTGTTCCAGAATTATATTCAGCCTTTCCTTCAAGCCAGGAGAAATATCACCATTTAGCCTTTGCTTCTGGCAGTCATTATATAGCCGTTTGAATTTGTGTGTGTGTGTGGGGGGGGGGGGACAAAAAGCTGCAATGCTTGATTGTGCGTCAACTCTAAAGACAGCTTGAGTGTATGAATTAGTAATGTTCCTATTCAAAGTCACTCTTGGCTGGAACCTTTCACAGCCACCAATGCACTGCTGTGTCTGTCTTTTTCTGTCTGTCTCTCTATCTCTCTCTCTTTCTCTCTTTCTCGGTCTGTCTCTGTCTTTCTCCCTCTTTTTCTCACTCACACACACACACACAGCAGTGTGCACACAAGCGTCATTAGCACATGCTGTGCTGGCAGCCTGCATCTCTTCAATCAACGGGCCCAGTACTCATTACGCTGGCTATTTGTAAAACATCCTCGTTTTTTTCAAACTCCAGTTGAACGATCCGAGCCCAAGCATGCATTATAAGAAAGCAACGTGTGGCCACATGCATCCCAGAACCAGCCTCTCGCTGAAGGCGAGCTCTGAATGAGAACGTGTTTAGGTTCTCCTGTCTTGTTTGCTCATTATCGCCTCGTCTTCCTATGGCTTTCTCTTGGCATGGCATCCTGCATCTCTTCGTTTTTCCATGATTCCCAACACATGCCACACCTAGGTAATGAGCTGAGAACAAGCTGATGAATTACTCCAGAGTTCCACTTGTCAGCAAACACTAAAATGTTGATGTCATTCTTATTACTCAGAACCCCCCCCCCCCCCCACCCCTCCAAAACATAGCTTTTTGGGCGTAAATGTTCTTTTTTGACAAGGGATGGATTCATGAAAAAAAAATGAAAAAAAATACAAGTTCAAAGTGGGGTTCGAGTCCTTGGTCAGACCTGATTTAGATATGAAATCGGCGTTCATAGGGTTAATGTAAGTGCCTTTGGGGCTCTGAGAAGTCTGTTTAGGCTGCTTGTCTTGTTCTATTGTCGGTTTATCTTCTTCATGTCACATGAAGACAATAACAACAACAAATGGATCCCACTATTCCTCCATGAAGCCGTCCAAGGAAAAAGAAAGTTCTTTGACGTTTGAATAGTGAATAGAGCTATTTGCCGACCGTCAATCCCAGAGTATGAAAGGGCATTTTAGGACATGCCAACCTGGTTATGGCCCTCTGTCTCAACCCCATGTTGAGATGTTCACAAGGCGTGTTGGCACACACCCGGGCACGTTGGCACGGGGATGGGTAAAGTGCGGCTGGCATGCTGCTCTGTCAGAGGCGACGGAGCGTGCAGAGAGTCTATGACGGTCACTGGAGTGGGCCAGGGGTGGCCTTGCTGTTTGAACACACAGCAGTAAGATGCCAAGCGTCACTCAGAGGGAAACGGCAACTTTGGCTCTAAGCTGGCAGATTTGGCAGAGGATGGGTAGAGGAGGGGGGGGGGGGAGGGGGGGAGGTTTTGTTTTCTCTCCAAGAGAATCAGCAGACGAGAGTCTGTCTCGCATTGCTCACTTTACCTTTTATTACTCATTTATCGTGTCTTTTTCACCCCCACCTTCGCAACCGCTTTTTTCCCTGCAACTTCTCCTTACATAGCGTGTGGTCTTCCAGCCTGCATGCTCTCTCTCTCTCTCTCTCTCTCTCTCTCTCTCTCTCTCTCTCTCTCTCTCTCTCTCTCTCTCTCTCTCTCTCTCTCTCTCTCTCTCTCTCTCTACCTCTGGTCTGCTGTCTGTGTCTGTCCACAGTCACCTTGGCTTAGTGCTCCTGCTTAGCCTTGCTCCCTTCACAACATCAAGCTAGCATGAAGACTTCAGCTCTCTCAGCAAAAACAACACAGGATAGGCCATCCCTGCCATCTGTTTGTTTTCTCTCTCTCCCTCTCATTTACGCTGCTTTTGGAAACGCATGCAGTACGTGTGTTTTCGTTTTATTTTGATTTTTTTAAGCCTGAACATCTCTGAGCTCATTTGTGCGTCCACCGTTTTTCCCCTGGAATTGCTAATATGTCTACTGTCCGGTATACGGTGTGTCCGGTACAGACACGAATATTTAAAGGTACAAGGTTGTATAGTTAAAAATGATTTGCCCTGAATGACATCACCCTCTCCACTCTCTGTGTCTTAATCTCCACGTACAGAGTGTATGAACTGCACTGGCTTTGCCGACGTGAACGACCGACTGAGCACCATTGAGTCCAAGGTAAAAAAATTGATTTGGTTGCCAGATTCTCTCAGTTCGGGCACATGACAACCACAACAACAACAACAAAACGTGCCCGTGGGGACAAAATCTTAACGTGCTTCCATTTTGGGCCAGATTCTGTTGCTGGAAGAAGCAGGGCCTCCGCCTATTCCCATCAGGTCCTACACTGAGAGGGCAGCAGACAACGAGGTGGGAGCAGCCAAGCCCACCCTCCTCAGTCCTCCAGGCCACGGAATACCAGGTGAGGAAACCACGCCTCTCTGATAGGCCGACACAGTCAGGACTCGACGGATGCTCTTGGGACAAGCCTGGCAGACTTCATGTGTTTCGGACTTTCCTAGGTTTAGTTATTGTGTCGTGAAAAAGATGCATATCCCAGCCGTGGTTTGTCTGTTGAGGTTTCGAACCTGTTTCTTTCTTAAGGAGCCCGGGGCCCTCCGGGGCCGGTGGGGCCCCCGGGTACCGCAGGCCCTCCAGGGCGCGCTGGAGAGACGGGCGTCTCTGGGAAACCTGGACCGGTGGGACCCAGAGGTACAAGTCTGAAACCGCCCACTCGTCTACCATTACTGCTCATACAATGCTACTGACCTGAGACGCATCTCTGGAGATGCTACACTGACACAGGAGGTTTCTGTCATCTGCCATAAGAGTGGTTGCACCCTCCATCCCACAGGGCCCCAGGGCCAGAGAGGGATCCCAGGGGAGAGGGGTCTTCCTGGGCCAGCGGGCCCGCCAGGACCCGCCTCTCACCTCCTCCGTGGAGATGTGTTTGGCCTCCGGGAGCTGGGACAGTGTGAGTAGATTTGAAGCTGCACAAGGGGTGGATGTGTCTGTGACCCAGATCACCTTTTTTTTCTCAGAGTGGTTGAATATATTTTGTGGCAGCACATCGAAAATTTTATTTTAAACACCAGACAGAACTTCGAGAACTTCAGTTTCCCCCATGTGTCATACAAAAGGTCATCGTCACACCCTGTCAAGATTTTTTTCACATTGTGACCAACAGTCTCACATATCCAGCAGTCTCATATATCGTCTCTCTTACCATATTTCTCTCTGGCGTACGCGCCTGTTACAGTCATATGTCACAGAAGTGTCAGTTAATAATGAAGGGAAAGAGAGATGGGTCAAATAGCAAAGATAAGGAGCAGTCTCCTGCTCCGCCCCCTGGTTCTCTGTGGACAGTGCATGGACAATCAGTGGTCTGGAAAGCCACTTTCTCAGTATCTACATGTTAATCGAGATTTGTGGCCCACTCGTGACTTATAACCCATTTTTACACTGTTTTTAAAATGCCTTTTTTTCCCATGACCTTGGGAGAGAGTAGTCTGCTTAAACCAGGCCCTTTTTCCCTTTTCCTCCGAGCGGGGCTGTATTCTGTGGTACTTGGAATGTGCTGTCTGTTGTCCAATGAGAGCTCGTTGAGGACCGGAGAGATTTGACAGGCAGAGAGAGCCTTGTTCCCATTCTGGCTGCTTTGATGGACTTCCCAGAACTTGAGCAGCATGGCATCGGTAGGAGCGGGAAGTGAGACAGAAACCTTTGATACCGTTACATGTACTGTACATGTAACGGAACCAAGTGGTCCTGGAATGGGAGGCTTCCTTTGAAACTGCATTGTGGGCCAACAGGGCTCATAGTGGTGACATGGCAGATTTGCAGATGACGTCCATTGCCGGCTAAAGGTTTAAAACGAGGTCCCAAAACCAGTTGAGGTAATTCACCGCTGTCTCGATGTAATTCGATCCATTGGCTTACCTCGGATGCACTTTCTATTTTCACCACCAGAGTGCAGTAGAGGCTCACTCCAGCCTCTCCTCGGCCTGCATGGGTGGAAAGCTGTATTTAATTACTGATGGTGGGCTGGCTTTGTTTAAGCCTGGGCTCTGTCTGCAGTTGGTCTGCTGTAAATCAGAGCCAATTTGTAACCTGTCAGCACAGCTGCCTGGATCTGGCAACCTAAGGCGCCCGCCAAGCCAGAAACCTGCTCTATAAAACGCCAAGGAGAGGTTCTCCAATCGAACCTCAGACCTGTGTGTGTGTGTGTGTTTTAAACGGGACAGTTCCTAAACATGTTCCAGAGCTACCGCTCCCTACCTCAACGTTGGCCGTGTCACAACTGTGTCAAATCTAGCAATCTCAGTTTTGGCTATACTGTTCTGGATGCTCTCAGACCAGAGACCCACAGCTGTGCAGCGATGCAAAGCATTATTTGAAAAGTCCCAAAAATGAAAGCTGTTTCTGTTTCTGATCTAGACGATGAGGTAGACATCTCTCCATGGAATGGCCAGAGTCCTGTGAGTGGCCCCCCAGGACCAGCCGGGCCCCCTGGCCCCCCAGGTAAAATCACTCACCACTCACTGTTGCAGTATAACACAGTTAACATGTGTGTTCCTTCAGAAGAAACGATGATGGTGATGATGATGTCATGGACTCCACAGGTGGCTCCGGACCCATGGGGTTGCCAGGCAACCCAGCCCCCCCCGGCCGAAATGTAGGTATTGAGTCCAATTGGACTTCTCTAAATACCCAGTCTGTGATTGTGTTGCATCCCTGCATGTCAGTTCTGTATGGACGTGTGTGGTAGATAGACTGTAGGCTGCATTTGTGGCTCCCTGTGTTTCCAGGGCAGAGATGGGCTGTCGGGCAGGCCCGGGGATCGTGGGGCTAAAGGAGATGCTGGTGAGAGGGTGAGGCTCGGCTAAGCGGCCATTTTTAAGACCCATCGAATTCAGCTGTTCAACCTTGAGATGAGCGTCCCAATCTGAAATGCTCTGCTCCCAGTTCGCTGGACGCCCTCTTTGTTTTCCCATGTCACAACAATGCCATAATCAACTTCAATCCCAGCCCCTTCATGTTTGTGTTTATCTCTCGTTTCACAGGGACCTCCAGGACACGGTGGCGAACAGGGCTTGCGAGTGAGTTAACACGTCGAATTAACAACAAACCTATGACCTGGCGCGTTACGGCAGCTTGTGAGGAATGTGTCACGTCGTCACGACTCCTCTTGACGTGTCTTCCTGTGTGTGTGTTTCTGTAGGGGGCTCCAGGACCTAAGGGAGAGCCAGGAGACGGTCTCCCTGAGGTGATGATGCATATTTCCTCCATATCATTAACCAATCAGGAGGCCCGTTTGAGATTCAATCACGCACGTGGGGTTTTGAAAACGACCCAATGCCCCAAACGTAACATACAAAGCATTCGGGGGATCGACACAGACTAAAACTAGCTGTGATCCCACTCGACTTCCTCCCCCCCTCCCCCCAGATTCCTACTGCTCTTTGAAGTATTTTCTATTGTTGCTCGTGCTTGAGTGTGGACGGTGTGCTGCTGTGACTGTGTCCAGGGTGAGGGGGCGCTGCAGCTGAGGGAAGCTCTGAAGATCCTGGCAGAGAGGGTCCTCATCCTGGAGCACATGATCGGCATTCACGGTGAGGGGCGCCACGTGCTGCACTCCTTCGGGTCCCTTGAAGTTCGCAGCGTGCGGAGGAGCGGGGGGGGCGCTCTTTTGATCTCAAACCTTGATTGAGCATAAGCACTCTCTTTTTCTGTTTTTGTTTTCCTCCCTCGTTCTTTGCCTCCCCTCTCTCTCTCTCTCTCTCTCTCTCTCTCTCTCTCTCTCTCTCTCTCTCTCTCTCTCTCTCTCTCTCTCTCTCTCTCTCTCTCTCTCTCTCTCTCTCTCTCTCTCTCTCTCTCTCTCTCTCTCTCTCTCTCTCCCTCCCTCCCTCCCTCTCTCTCTCTCTCTCTCTCTCTCTCTCTCTCTCTCTCTCTCTTTCCCTTTCTTTCCTTTTCTTTCCTCTTTTCTCAGAGAACCCCCTAGAGCCAGGGTCTGGGCTGGATATCCCAATACCCTCCTCCACTCTCGCACTGCGGGAGACCAGAAGCTGATTGGAGAGCAGCAAGTCAGGAGGGCGGGCAATTAGACACTCCTGCCAATCACTGGAGAGCATGT
This sequence comes from Osmerus eperlanus, assembly GCF_963692335.1. Lineage (NCBI taxonomy): Eukaryota > Metazoa > Chordata > Actinopteri > Osmeriformes > Osmeridae > Osmerus > Osmerus eperlanus. The sequence continues at coordinate 6,867,654 of NC_085036.1, forward strand.
TTTTTTGTTGTTGCCTCAACTGTTGATTGGTTCGAGATTGAGATTGACACTCCGTATGTTTACAGGGGCTGTATAGGACCATGGGGAGTGACCATTCTCATGGACAGGAAATAACACAAAAGACTTTCGTGCATTGATGTTGATGAGGGTAGGTCTGTTGACATTATAGTTGTCATAGGCACAACTGAATTTAATCCACTTTGTGCAGGCACTGGTCCTAACATATGCATCTTCTGATAGGTCGTTCATTGCAAAAGATGCCCAAGGAATATTGTCGAAATCCATTTTTGCCATTGTACTGGTTAAACGTTTTATAAACAAAATCATTATTTTTTAATCTGTTTTTACATTGTAAGTGTACTGTTTTTCTTGACCGTAGTGGCACGACAGGGATATAACGAGCTGGTATCAAGAACCTTTTCAATTGACTGTAGTCCTCTCCATCTGGTCACTCTTGTTTTATACAGTCTGCCAAAAAGCCAAATGACTGTCCCCTAGCCGTGTCTCCCTGTAGAGGGCTCTAGCACCGAGGTCACATTGACTGCTTTGGAATGTTCTTGGCTTTGACTGTATTTTCATTCTGGCCTTACTATTTGCACAGGATTTACCAAGAAATTGTATAAATATCTTTTCTGTAACTTACTGTACGAATTCAACGCAATTGAATTACCCCAAATCGGATCCCAATACCCTTTACCCCTTTCACTGTACCAGTGTCTCAGTCTGGAAATAAACCTGTTTTTATAAGTATGATTCTTACATAATAATTTGGATGCACCTGTTGAAAACCAGATCTGATACATTAGTGCTATGTATAGCTTGAATAAAGTGGACTGGGTTGAGAATGGAGCAGGAATTTTGGTTGGCCTTGCTTATGCCGTTCAGTGTGGAGTCTGGCCAACTCATTTGCACACTGTGCAGCCAGCTTATTATTGCAGCTTAACTGTCATGTCTTTTTGGCAATATCCTGAATCATTACTTCAGATTTCCTTTTTGCAAACCTCCTTTCAATATTTGTAATGGAACGCATCCAAGCGTGAGACGGTCCAAAAAGGTTACCTTTGTTACTTTTACATGACATTTCATTGCAGATTTGTTTGACATTAAACACAACTGTGAGGTATGCTGTTATGCAAAGCTGATGGATCCTAATCTTGACTGATTGTGGGTCTTACAATGTATCAGTGTTTTGAGGTCTGCGAAAGACTTGTCGAAACTGCACCCTCGGAAGCCATGAAGACTTAATTTTTGAAAAGGAATCTTATCAACAATGAATTACACACTGTATTCATATTAAAGTAGTTTGTTTTCATGATGTGTAAATGCTATATATGGAATCTTGCATTCATAGGCACAGTTCTCCAGACACAGACTAAAACAAGACAACTTACAATTAAAGACTTTCAATTGATGTATCATTTTGTCTAGAACGAGGCTTAATCTATGTCCAAAAGAGGGCCTTTTAAATCTTATCTTCTGTAAAGATAAGATCTGAAAAGAGTTATCTGTGTTGAACAACACGCAACAAGAAACTCTTGGAATGATAAAGAAAAAGTGTGCTTCAAATTGAATTTTAGAAAACACTTTGTTATAGTATTAATAGTGCTATACATGTACATTTCATGTGGCGCACAAGTGTGTCATAAGGAATTGTGCATTATTGCAACATTGATCTGTTATGTTGTGTCTTTTAGTTCAAACCTGATAAGGTTATCTAATGGATTAACGAGTCCCTTTTCAATTTTTTGTTTAAGATACCGTCCGACGTAGCAATGACCCAATCATAATCTAATGGATTAACGAGTCCCTTTTCAATTTTTTGTTTAAGATACCGTCCGACGTAGCAATGACCCAATCATAATTCACCTGCTGACGCCATACAAATAACCACACAATGACGTTTTATGAAACTTTTATTGTGGTCGGGATGGTGTGTTGTGGGAGGGGATATGATGACACGTACAAGGCACTGAAGACGGGGAGGGCAGACCAAGATGATTGACAGGTAATTGTGGGCGTGCGATTGGCTCCTTTACTCCTGCTCCTTGTCCTCTCCGTGGGTGATGACGTAACACAGGTTCTTGTAGTCCAAGTTGCCAGCGACGTCCAGGGGGAAGTTGGTGAACATGTCATTGACCTGGCAGGGTGAGAGTCCGTACAACAGTAAATACAAAAAGGTTTTGCCAACATTCAGAGACAGTGAGACCAATGCATCCATTAATCATTTCTCACTCTTGAGTTTTTCTATTCCGGCGAGGGGCATTTTCTTTCCTGTTTTAAAACGATTTTACTGTAGCAGCTAACCCCCATGGAGGACGATTTATCTTCCAGACATCTGATCTGTATGAAGGATGGAGGCTGTGGTCTGATGTGCTGTCAGTCTGACGTACAGTAAGACTCTTATCTGGTTTTGTGAGCTACAGATGGTCCGGGTGATCTTATTCATCCATAACTTCACTAGACCATGATGGGGCTTTGGAGGTTGGGTTCAGGGATAAGTGTGTTTGAGGTATAGCCTATGAAATACCCATCTGTGATGGATGGGTCTAAGACAGTGGATGAAGGATGGCTTGACCCGACACAAAGCGGGCCTGATTCCAAACTGAATTCCACCGAGCCTCAGTGAACCAGGGAGAAGTGCATTACCTCAGCCTCTGTGAACTTGTCTGCCTGAGACATGAGATGATATTTGATCCTGGAAGGGGAAAACGATGTCTTGTTAGAAACGTCCACCAGGACATGAATGACTTTCACCGGTTGTGCAGGAATACTGGAATTGTTTATTCGCTAGAGTGACTGTCGTTTTGAACAGCTCCATTAAGATCGTGGTTATCTTTTGAAAATAAATCGTTGAATATGCCTTACTCTTCTCCTCTGAGCACACCCTTTCCCTCAGGGTCAAAGATCTTGAAGGCGTTAAGAATGGTCTCCTCTGGGTCCGTACCTACAATGCAAAAAGGCAAATGTTGTTACAATTAGAGCAACAACTGTGCTAACAGATATAGGGGCTTCAAATCAGCACCACAAACTAATGTATTTTATTCAATCCCCTCATTCATTGGAAAGTAGTTCTATTAAGTAAGTACCTTACTTTCATGCTCGAGTTTGGTAGTTAAGTATGGCTTATCAAACCTTGAAATGGTTTGGCTATGGTAAGTAAAAGATGGCTGCCAAGCAAGGAACAACAGGCATAACAACAGCTCTGGCATTTAGCACTAGCATTAGCCTCAAAGAGTTTCGGTCTGACCTTTAAGCTTCTCGCCAAACATGGAGAGGAAGATGGTGAAGTTGATGGGGCCAGAGGCCTCCTTTACCATCTCGTCCAGCTCATCGTTGCCTACGTTGAGACGACCTGAAGGAAGACATACTTGTTACACGGAGCTGTCACAAAGTACAACTGGCACATGGACTTAGCGAAAGGGCTAGCGTCTCACCTAGAGCACAGAATGTGTCCCTCAAGTCACTCTTGTCGATGAAGCCGTCTCTGTTCTGGTCCATGATGGTGAAAGCCTGGAAGGGAAACCCAAGGGGAAGTGAAGCTTCACACATAGCAGGCTGCCATTCTCCTCAACCCTGGTTGTTGGAGAATGTCAGGAAATGTAAAGTTTTTATTCCAGACCATTCCTGACGTGTGTGTTAGTTTCACATCCTGCACTGCCTGTTACTGTCCGTGTTCACCGTTGGATACTGTTGATGTCCACTCATATGAACATTACACACTCACACAGACACACACACACACTCACACAGACAGACACACGCACTGACAAATACAATAAAGTGGCCAAATCCTAACCCACCTCCTTGAACTCCTGGATCTGTGCCTGCTCAAACATGCTGAACACATTGGAGCTGGCCTCAGCCGTCTTCTTCTTTGCCTTCTTGGGTGCCTGAGTCACAGGTGAAATGATTGTTATATTTCAATCTTTTAAACCTGTTATCGGAAGAGCACCTGGAAGATCATTTTCCATACCTAACTTCCATGCTACTGTACATCATGGTGCAGTGGTAACAAGGCCTGTTCTATAATTCAAAAGTTAAAAGTTATTTCTAAAGTTTTCGATTTGTATACGGGAAAATTTGACTCGCGGTACAGTGACCAAAATAATTGTTGAATTGCTGGTAATTTTCACATAGTGATGTGTGTGAGTGAGTGGATTAGACAAATATCAAAGACAAAAAAAGTTTTAACTAAGACAGAAGAAACACTATATACGTTTACAATATATATATATATATTTTACTAAATGTGTTTGTCCAATTAAACATGCAAAGATTTAAAAAATGTTTTTTTCACGTTGCTATCAAGCATCACAGAGAGAGAGAGAGAGAGAGAGAGAGAGAGAGAGATACCATCAATTAGTGAGGATTCACTATCTAGATGAAAATGTCAGGAAATATTCTCCATTAACTTGTTAACCACAGCAGGAAGCTGTCCCATTTCTTTCACAGTCTCTGCACACAGCTCTTTGACCAGCCTTAGAACAGCAATTATAAAGCCACACACCCACCCACTCACTCACACAATCAAGAAGCCAAGAAGAGGTGACAAAGAGCCTTACCATTGTGAGGAGCTTCTTAACACGTCTCTGTGTAGTCGGGGACACATAAGAATGACCCTTCGCAGTTATATAGCGACACAGTTGGCTTTGTGGGCCCACCTGCGCTATGTTTAGACAAGGGGGGGGGGGGGGCATCACCCAGGCATGCCAGCCATATAAAGGACCATCACCTCCCTCCCGCCCCCAGAACACCCATTGTTAAGCCTTTGTAATTGACACACGCAGGGTGCTGTTGGTCCGTCACTATCTTAGGACCGGAGGGGCCCACGGGTCAGACGGTCACATCCGTCCCTTGTCCCGCAGTGGATTCTGGGTACTTGTGAGGAAGTGTCGATGCCTAAGATTTGACAGGTCATGTGATTAGGCTGGGCACCGACCCCCGCAAGATTACCACGGTAATGAATTGATGCCCTCGTCTCGTTGGTGGTGGAAGATGGTGCTTCGAACAGCTGCAGGGGATTTCCAGCTGTCTGAGGGGCGCATGATTGGGTTTAGGCAGACCAGATTGGCCGCAATGGGCTTTGTCGAGGGTACGAAGGTCATGACACGACTTCATTTAAACGCTAAAACTGGATGCGGTCACGTGTTTTGACCTGACAATGAGAAATGCTTCGTTCGTGTAAGTGTCTTGAGAATACTTGTTGTTTTGACTACAGTTATACTAGTTGGTTGACTACACTTCTCCTTCAGCGCCACAAGAAACGCTCAAATAATTTGGGATCACAGCATTCTTGGCAAAACAGCAGATTGCAGACAGAAACACAATCCCCCTTGAGTTGTATACTCAAGAATATAGCTCATGTTGACCTCAGCAGTGCAGATATGGCTTGGAAGTGTGTGTGTGTGTGCAGATTTATTTATATACTATCTGGAAAACAGGTGATCATTGTTCTGTTACAACGCAGTAACTCATCTCCACACCCAAACCAACCTTGGGGACAGGCCTGTTATAGCTGACTGGTAAGTGTGTGTGTGTGTGTGTGTGTGTGTGTGTGTGTGTGTGTGTGTGTGTGTGTGTGTGTGTGTGTGTGTATTTGTGTGGGGGGTGAAAAAAAAACATTTGCACACAATATGATGCCGCAGAAAACAGGCTTGGGGAGACTGTGGAGAATGTTCTATTGATGTGGCACCTGGCACGTCTGTGTGTGGAGTCGGGTTGGGGGATGGGGGTGGAGGTCGTGTCCATGTTGGGTGCTGCTCCAATCACAGGCAGCAGTAAAGACTCAAGGTCTCCAAGGCAACCTTGCCTGGGCATTGCATTCTCACAATAACGCAGACAGCTTGGGCTCCTGCCAGGCGTGTGACATATGCAGAAAACCTTGCCACATGTCAATCACTCCAGTTCTCCGCACCGTCCATAGGCCTCCCCCCCTTCCTGTGCCACCATCCGTGTCAATCACCTCACTTGCCTATCCTTGCTGACCACACAGTGACACACCACACCTGCCAATCACGTCAGGCCTGTCCTCCTCTTGGTTGTGGATCCTGAGCCCTTGTTACCACTACATGGAAAGACACAACGATTAAGAAATGTGGGCCAGGTAGACATTAGTGGGCTAGAATGGGGCCACATTTACATGGTTGCAGTCACAGATCAAATTATATAGGCCTGCAGAAAAATGACCCAATCCTCCCAGGCTTGGTAACACAGGTGAGGTATTTATTTGGAAGTGAGCCAGTGCCTCCAGCAATCCGCAGACCTAGAAATGATTAGTTCCCTTAACGTTGCTGTGCCAGTAAACCACAAATAGTTTCGAGTGTGTCATTGGTCACCAAGGCAAATAGTATTCCCAGCTGCTTAACAAATACATGGACGTTTGCACAACAGCCTTGTTTACATACATTCACCATCTTCCTCTGAACGCAGCGGCACCGCAGGGGTCCTCCACTCAGCGTGGGCTGTTTGTGGTGAATGTGCAAACAGGCTCTGGGAGCTGATCCACCCGAGGCTCGCTCTGTTGTCACCGTCTTTAGGGAGCTCAGCACATTACGGGTCAGTCAGTCACGGAGCCACAGCGCCCCCTGCTGGTGTGGGGTCTTAGGGAAAGGAGAACTGAGACCTGCACAGTTTGAATGAGTTGCTTCCCCGATCTGGGTGGAAACACAGGGAGGTATGTTCTGTGTCTGGGATTTGTGAATGTTCAAGTGTCTCTGGTGTCGTTATTCATACTGAGATGTACGCTTTCGATATTGGATTTACGTTACCAAATTGAAACGTTGATTCGCAGATAGGTGTGATGTGTTGGGGTATTGAAAGAAAGAAATGCTATAATTAATGCTATAATAATTAATTAATAATTAATAACACATTAAGCCATTGTTTAAGCTCTTATGAGCCTCTGGTAAAGAATGCTCAGCCACTCGACTCAAGTTGTGGAAAGACTTTCATTCTTTGTAAACCGAATATGAGACTTGCAGTTCTACACAAACACCAATAGATGGCGACGTGTCTCCAGAGAAAGACCCCGTCCATTCATGGGATTAGTGTGATATTTCAATGAAACTGAACTTCTAAGTCTTTACTTCAATACATCCTGAGCAGGATGATGTTCCACATGCACATATCTGTTTAACGTAGGTCTGTAACGTACAGCTGTTATGTTTTTTCTGACATATGCACAATGATGTGCGTGACATTCCACCACACGCATACACACCCTCACACACACGCACACACACTCACACACACACTCAGACAAGCACCCAACAATACATGCCGGGTGGCTTTCCTCGCCTCTCCAACTCCATTCATTTTCAATGTATTCTAAAAGGCTAACATTTCCTTAATTAAAATTTAATCCGGCGTGCCGTCTCCTTAAAACGAGGACTAGCCTCTAGAGAAACCTTATTTGATTAAAAAAAGACTAGGGGAAGTGGGGAGTCCTGGGTAGATTTGCGTGTGGGGGAGACAGCCCTAATTGGGCTCCCTAGAGGGCCCTGAGTGGGAGAAGGAGGGAGGGATGGATTGATGGGGGGGAAAAGGGAGAATGAACGAGGAGAGGTGCACAGAGGACAGATTGAAAGGTAGAGGGGGTAGAGGCACGAAAGAGAGAGAATCCAAAGAGAAGGAGAGGCAAAAGAGATGTGAAAAGACAGGAGGAATCCGACATGCAGCGGGAGAGGGAAGGAGAGGGGCTAGCGATAGCGCTAGCACCAGACTCTGGTGGTTTAGAAAAACAAATTGCCAGTGGGACTGAAGGCGCTGGGCTGAGTGGTCCCTTAGCCCCCTCGCTGAGGAGAGGGGAGGAGCAGAGAGCCGCAGGGGTCTACTGGGGCCCTCCCAATCCTCACCTCAGCTCTGCACAGCACAGCAGGCCTGCGATGCTGTGTACCACGGATGGTCTGTCTGTATCTCTGCCTCTCTCTCTCTATGTGTGTGTCTCTCTCTCTCTCTCTCTCACTTTTACTGTTTAACGTTTCCAAAGCTGGTGCCGAATCTCCGATTCTTTGTCTGGGCTATTCTCCATCTCATCCTCTGCCACGGCTATTCAACCCTGTTCCTCTCATTGCTTTTCTTCCATTCTGCTCTTCTCCTCCCCGAAGGGGGATCACTTCCCCCTTCCTGTGCAAAACATGACTGTGTACAGTATGTATGAGAAGGAGGGGGTAGGAGTGTGTGTGTGTACGTGTGTGTTCGAGTGAGACAGAAAGACAGACACAGAGAGAGAGAGAAAGAGACAGAGACAAAGACAGAGACAAAGAGAGAGAGAAACAGTGACTGTTATTCCAACATACTATATTGATGTGTCTTGTTGGCATATGATAACAATGTTTTGTTTGTACGGACTACACAGCGTTGGTACACATTCACTATTGTCATGTTGAGTGGCCACACATCCTCCATGCTGTTAACACCTTTCTAATTGCATTACAGGTATCAGCTGGACTGTACATTGAGACACTCCACTCAGGTTGGCATTCATTTTTACCTCAGCACACAGTTGTGTCAAACTGATTAACTGTAATTTTCCATTATAATTGGCGAAACCCAAACATAATTAATCATTATAACCCAACCCCCACACCCCTTCACTCCCTCCCCTTCTTTCTTTCCCTCATTCTTTCTTTCCTGACAGAAGATGAACACTCCTTTATCGAGCTCACCCATCCGTGTCTGTTCAGTTCCCATCTTCCCCAGTCTAAACACAAGCGTCACGGTGAAAGGCCTCCTTGTTAAGGCAGATAGGTGTTGGGAGCTCTGAGAGAGAGACAGACAGAGAGACAGGGAGAGAGAGAGAGAGAGAGAGAGAGAGAGAGAGGGAGGGAGAGGGAGAGAGGGTCCCTGGGATACTGACGCACTCACATGCATGATTACCTTGAAATGGTGGACTGTGATGGTGCCAGGATTGACGGCGCCGCAAATCTCTCAGACTCACTCAACGTTGAGGTGGTGTCAGAGAGAGCGAGAACAAGAGAACGAGGGATAGGCGGATAAACAGGGGGGGGGCATGTTAGGGGGAGGGGTTGAAGGAGGAAGGAGAGGTAAACACAGAGGGAGAGCCAGGTGAATGAATCCTGCGTTTCGGGAGAGTCAAGTCATTCTGTACCTTCTCACTGAAGCCTGTTTATGTTGATAGGATAATCCATGTCAGTGAAATGTTTCTGCAGGCTTACTTCATTGAAACTCCTGTTTTTCACAATCAGGGCTGTAACTTAGTTTAGCCATTTCAAAAGTGAATAAAACAACAATTCAATTTGAGAGTTAAAGTGACAGAAGATCATTTAGGATTCAAGAGTGGCTTTGGATGTACAGTATGCACCACGCTAAATTTGTTTTCTTTGAGCCTCAAGAAAGTAACAAGAAAAAGGGCCTATTTCTGTCTGTATATCGAGTCTGTCTTTTTGTGTCTGTCTGTTGATTTGCATCCTAATCATTCAACACACCACCTGTCATGGCCGTCAGGGCTTGCACACTCCCGCTGTCTTGTACAGGCTTCTTCTCGGAGAAAGGGCAACTGCTATGATAGTGTCTCATTCATGTGACCGCAGACTTGTGTATTCACACTTGTGTATTTAAAAGGGCAAGCGGGCCTGTCTTTCAAGTTTGGTTTTTAATCACTATGTGCACTCCACCCTGTCAGCTTACAGGAAATGTGGGTAAAGGGGGAAAACAAGTCACCTTTGAAATGTAAAAAGCATCCAGTATTAAACAGGCAGGCATTTTATACCATAGGTGGGTTAGACTGAGAATGAAGTCTAAAAAGATTGAGCCAAACACTCATTTGTTTGGTTTAACTGGCAAGTCCATGTTTTCATGTACTTGAAACGCATGTTCGTTTTTGTACAATCCCCAGATGTTCCACCTTGAAGGCACTTTTGTTCTCTTGCTTCTTAAAGTGATTAATTAGATAACATACTGTCTGAGGAAGGATGATAAATTCCATACATTTACAGGAACTAGTTTGGTCTGCATTCCAGTGGTGCTGTAGGTCATATGGGGAATGTTAAATGTATAGTTGCATGACTCAAATGAAAATTTGAGTAAATGCTGTGAGAGTGGACTTGAAAGTATTCAATTATATTTCAGTATTATATATTAGATGCTCTGAAATATTTACAAAGACATAGCTGAATTCATATGACATGTTTACATTACATGTTTAATTGATACGTTTTTGTAAAGGCTATAGCAAAGGCAAAAGTTGAATGAAGCTTAACTTTACAACTGCTTTGAACTATACAAGCTTTTGTTTAGTGAAAGGATACATTTAAACCATCCAAAACAATCTGCAAATATATATAAATATTCCATTTTGGAATACAACATAAATGATAAGTATATTTTGCCACCATTTAGTTTACAGCTTTTCACAAAAAACATTTTGATATTTGTGATTAGGCTACTCTTTCTAAAGGCACTAATTCAATGTGAAACATCCAAGCCTATATTCAAGTTTTTATAATGAACATTAAGAAAACTAATTATAGCCTATACACAAATCTGCCAGAGATAAAACCCGAAATTTAGATACATCTGAATACATGTAAATAACTTACAGGTTCAGCTGTTTGATAATGTTCGCATATTATATAGCATGCATTAATGAAAACCATCATGTAACGTATCAAAACAGGTCATCCCGTAATTATACGAGACTGTTGAAAAACAATACTTTGCGACCGCAGACTGCTTGTTGAATTGCAAACCTACAGAGGCGCTGTTCTTCTAAGTTCAAGTTCAAATTCAATACACATGAGATATAAGATGAATAGTATTGGTAAAGAGAAAGTAGGTTATTCACTATGTAGGGTAAAGAATCTAAACTATTGGCTTTACATTATAGGATAATGTAGTTATATGAGATAGACTGATGAGAAATGCCAGTGCAAAACATTTGAGGAAAAAAGACAAATAAATGGAACTTAATTCAATCGTCAAATCAATTACCATTTATTTGATAAATATATGTGCCTACAAAGTCACCATTGTATTCGAATTTAGTTTGCAACGGCTAAGAACATGATGAGTAGGCTACATGATAGGTGTCTAGCACTGTAAATCGAAAGTGTTGGACACAGTTCAAACAATGGAGTTATATTTATCTGATTTCGTCATCAAAATGTAGAATCGTGGTTCAATTATGCTACATTAAACCATTGATGTCAATGTAACAATATCAAGTTTACTAAAGAAATAAAGAGAAAATACAATTCGAAAAAGAAACAATTTGGAGCATGAAATCGTTCGTCTTTTTCATACCACAATAATAGTTGTAGCTAAAACTACAACATTGTCCAAAACAATGCCAATAACATTAACAAAATACATACTGATCATACTGCACAGCTCGCCGTTCTACGTGGAAAATCCATTCCGTGTTTTAGCAGTTAAAGAAATTGCCAGCTCCCGTTCAATAATTCTATTCCGTAGCCCTATTCAATATCACAGGTTCCTGTTCAATAACTCCATTCCGCGCCCATGTTCAATAAGCGATGGCCCTGTTCAATCGCTCCGCTCCGTGTTTTGCGAGGACTCCCCCTCCTTTCTACTGAACTCCAGCCCCTCGCGCTCTCTCTATCAGCCTCTCACTCCGTCTCAATATGTCTCAAGATGGCGGCCAATGCGGGATCGATGTTTCAATATTGGAAGCGCTTTGATTTACAGCAGTTGCAGGTCAGCCTTTTCTCTTAAAGTTGCTATGCTTTCTTGAAGCCTGATGTGAGGAGAACCGTTGTCGAGTAGTGGTTTTGCTCTTGAGCCCCTCTTTGCCGGTGTTTGTGGCCGCTTTTGGAGCTCTCTTCTCCCATTGATTAAAGCGGTTCTCTCGTTGATCGGAAATTGATCCTCTTTGTTCAATTCCCATCGATCAGACATCATGGCCGCGGGGAAGCGGTCACCATGGCAATCTGGGCATCAAAGGCGAATCAACACTCATCAAAGAATATTTTCATGCGATGCTGGCAACTTCACACTTTTTAGTAGAGGTTTGATGGTCTTGATGCGTTTGTTTGAATAATTTTGTTAAAGAAATAAGTGCGTCTGTTGTCTCGAGCCCTCATGGGTGGCGCTGTGGTGCTGAAACGAGTTGTGCTGAAGAGTTGGGTGACTTCTACATATTATGTTTAAATGTTTTACTTAAGAAATGATGCTATTGAATAAGAATGCACAAAGTTTTTATTGGTATGTTTTTTCAATTGCTCTCCTTATAGCACATTCAGTGAAAGGGTATCGAGACGCCTGTTAATTAGGGAAGTGCTGTATCCTAAGCAAATAGCAAAACATTGGCTGACTAATCATTCCCTTTTCAATTTGTGCTGTAAATGTCAAACTCTTGAAAATGTCTATACCTGGATTGTTATGAAAACCATCGACGACTCAAAGCTACTTTGTATCGCACTAGACCAGCGAAAGGGATTTGCGTTGCGTTCAAGTTCAAGTTTGCGTGTTTGTTTGACATGATACCAGTTATTTCCGCAGGTCAGTTTAATGCTTTTTTTCTTTATTTGCTTGTGTAGATCAGTGCACAATATGCAAACGGCAGCTACCCTTGGTGTTAAAAAAATATAGGTTAGAAATTCGAAATAGATTATCTTAACACGACATGTGAAAAATCTGGTTTGTCCTTCGTAGCTTAAATTGGTTTCGGAAGCGTGAAGTTATACGTTTGTACAATTTGAATAGATCCTTAACTATCGTTTTAAAACGGTGTTTTTGCATGTTAGGCAAATGTCAGATCCACAGTTTGGCTCGATTTTGCTTAAGCCTAGACTGGTGACCATGAATTCGATAGCGGATGACCATTTCAACAGTGATAAAGTATCGAACATTTTTGAATCCAAGATGGACCAGACCGTCAGTGCGAGTTTATAGCTGAAGCGGCCTATGTCGAAAATAATTTGTGTTTTTCCTACTTTTCCCCCCCTGTAGCCTACCCTGTTACCCGTGTAGCACTTAACCACATTCGTTAAATGGAGAATTATTACGTGGAATTATTAACCTCAAAATGCCATATTTAAATCAAATGATATAAATTGTCATTGCATGTAAGTATTAATGCATGCACTAAACCTGTAATGTCCGAAAACCTATTTTGTTATACGGAGATGGGGCGTAATATCGATCCTGGTGACCAGGGCTACAATCAAAGGAATGCGTTTCGAATTTACACGTCACCCGGTAGACGGGAGTCTCATGGGTTTATAGGCTACGCTAGGTAATATCCTCAGTGGGAACAGGATCATTCTTATAGGACAAAATTATATACAGGATTACAGAGAAGGATATGATAAAGGTTCCGAAGATGTATTGTATTATTATGCCTGACTATGCGCTTGTTTAAACCATTGTTCCTGGCCACCGAGTGTCCGCCATAGCCAGACTCGGCCAGGGAACAGGTTGATCTCATCATCAATCACAGAAATGGGTTCTTCTTAGCTATTGTATCCCGCGCGACATTTTACCGACGATCAGCGTTGCATCTTGAAACAAAATATATTTTTCGTTCAAGATGACAAGATGGCTTTTAAACTGGTTGCTTTCTCTTCGTAGCGGCATTTCCCATGCAATTTCGGATTACCAGTTTTTTCAGGGATTTTTGGGGACAATATGTATTGTAATTTTGCATTAATCCGTCTCTGTAATATATATGTTAGTATTAGTCTATATTTGAGTAGTTTAAAGGTTGCCTTGTAATTTTACGAACGCGCAGCCTCTCTTTAGTTAAACGGTAGCCTATGCTATTTTTCGGTCAAGTGGGTTAGTAGGCTACTGTTATCCTCCTGATTTAAATGACCATATCATGCTTAATGTCTTATTAAATGGTCAGAATCTATGTTACTTTGAAACCATTGTCATGTCTTGTCCATAGCCTACGTGTCATAACTCATTACTAAGTTACATTTATTGTCTAATATCCAAAAGATGTATTTTATTTCAGAATAGTCAATAGACAAGTCACTAACATTGTTCACAGCTCTAAGATTTTTCATCTCATTTAAAGTTAGTACATATGCATTTTGTTAAGGTGAACTCCTAACAGCTTAACTCAAATTTTTGGGGGGAGATAACAGCTTATCTGTTCGCCTTGCACATAACTTTCTTAATGGCATGTCCCTGTTTGGCATCCATTTCCTGACAAACGAAGGAAAAGAAAACGCCTGCTCAGCCCCACACTCCACAGCTCAGGGCTCCTCCGCCACCCTCGGCATGCATCGTGTCTTGACAGCCATACATAGCCTCCTGCATAAAGTATGCATAGCGTAGGGGTTGTGTAAAAAGCCCTGCAATAATCATGGTAAAACCCATCAGATGATATTAGTCAAGGCAGCTGCTCAGCGGAGAGGAGAGGGGCGTTGGGCCTGTCTGCCTGTCTGGACGAGCAAGACCAGACAGAGCAAAGCCCGGACTCGGAGGATTCCACCTCCATTATTGATGACAACTTATTTACTTCACTGCAGTATTGCCATCGGTGACTCCTCCTGACAGGCTGGGTTCAGGCCTCGTCAGGCCTTGCAGCACACAGGAACTTTAATTGGACAGGGTCTCTTTAATTGGGACTCTGAATGGGAGTGGATAGCGATGGCACATGCACATGTTGCAAGTAATAAGCCAGTGTGTCGTTTCCGTTTTTATGGCCGTTTCCTATTGAAGGGCTCCACATGGGAAAGGCATTAGAGATACAAGTCAAGCCTTAAATGTTTGGGCCGAAACAGCATGGCCATCGCTGGGGATTGTATCTCTAACAAGGGAACGGCTGTCCTCCAATAAGGAGAACTGGGAAGCACGTTGCTGGAATTGTAATCCAAGATGTTTCCGTAAACTTGATGGGAGGCTGTCGACAAAATGCATTGAGAAGGTTAAGCCCATTTCCAATAGCCTGTCTTTTGAAATGTGGCGTACAACTTGTCAGAGGCATTGAATGAGTTATGAGGATCAATATTAATGTTTCATATCTGGCTGTTCAGAGGCTTTCATGCGCTGCTGTCTGAGAGACCACCTACAATGCACTTGCCTATACCGTACAGTGCTCGGCCTAGCTCAGGTAAAAGCAATCCATAGTTCCATCCTGAAAATCACTGAACCCCCCCGTTTCCACATCCTGGATAGTGGTCTGAGGTCATTCAGCAAATTCTTCTCCAAATAGGTCACGAATCTCTGGGGGGCGGAAGAGACCCGTAGGCCTGCATGCGGCGTGCACAAACACACGCATCAGGTAGAGAATTGGGGGAAAAGGGGTTAGCAAGGTTTGAAAATATTCTCCACACATGAGACAAGTGCATACACTACCCAGGTTTTCTACCTCTCCAAAGCCTGTCTCTCAGATGTGGGGACTTTCAATATTTCCAGGCTCGTCTTAGACAACCCACGGGAACTTGCATCTGTGTGGTCGGCACTTTGAAGAAGCCCGGAAATAAAAGGGTTTCTTGTCGGGCCTTTTTGGGGACATGTTCTCTGTGCTGCTTACAGTAGGCAGCTCAGTATGGCAGCTTGAAACGACACCATTACGGCGAGGCCTTTGTAGTTGAAAGGGCGCCCACAGCTTGCTATTTAGGCCCTTGTTCTGTTGATTAAGTTTGATTTTACTGTTTACGGTCTGTGTGGTCCAAAGGATGCCTTGACTAATGCCATTTGACATGTTTGCCCTCGGACTAGACACATGTCAGATTGTCTGAACCTATACTCAGATTTCTAAAATGATTAAGTATCATTTTTTGGACATGTTGAATGTATAAGCTTCTTAAAACCATCCATTAGAGAAAAATAATATTTGAAAACGATTTATAGATTAACTTTTAAAATTAGATTTTAGATACAGAAAGCACACATTTTTGGGCATTGCGTCAACAAACTAGTTTACCTCTGCATTTAAAAGATGTTGTGTTCCGCTGTAGAACTAGCGAGTGTGGGACACATTAGCGGTAGCTAACTGTTTGGAACTACAGAGACGGTGGGTCTGCTGAAGAGAAGTAGCTCATCTGGAACTTTCTGCCCTTACATCAGCCCCTGAGCTCGCTCTTTCCACTCCACTTAGACGTCCATTAGCACAGCTTCGCAGCCATTTCAAAGGCTCCTGTGGAGGTAGCCAGTCCCCTCAGACTACCACCTGTGTCGACGCTGCATGGTTGGAAGGTGTCCAACTGCAGGTGAGATGCTGTGCTCCGAGGCATTCGGGCCTGTGTGTGGTCCTGCATTTTACACGTCAACATATGGAGATTAGTGAAGGAAGCAATGTTGCCCATGACCGCGCCATGGAGATTTGAGCTCCCCAGAGCCTGAAACTTGTGCTGGCCTGCCGTTAGCAGTAAGCATATCGGTTTGATATTTACGATGTGGCAGACATAGGCTGGGCTTTGGCTCCACAGTGTTATATTTAACCCTCTGTTGCCACAGACTAGGGCGCGTCGCACCAAGATACGTGTTGTGGCTCCTTTATGAATTTGGAATCCTAACTGGTTTCCACTGTTCTCAATCAGAGATCAGACACAAGCACCATGGGCCTTGCTTCTCTGGTGCCTCAAAAGAGAGCCCATCAATTAAACACATAGGCTACCTCAAGCCTTTAGAAGTCTTTTTATTTTATTTATCCAAACCCAAGGCTGAGTAATAGTCAGAGCTATTACTTATTGTCTCCTCAGTCACTTGTGTGTACAGCAGGGCTTAACCCTTGTGTTCTCTTCGGGTCATTCTGACCCATCAGTCATTGTTACCCACCGTCGTATTGTGACAACTTTACCGCATACAAAAACAAAGTGAAGCATTTTCTTTTAACCGTCAGGCTGTCTCAGACCCTCCACATTGCGAAGGTTAAAAGAAAATGATTTTTATTTGTTTTTGTATTGGGTAAAATTGGGTAAACACAACGATGGTTCGTTATGAACCTTTGGGTCATGTGACCCGAAGGCAGCACAAGGGTTAAGATCCTGCCCTTTTATTTTTGAAGGCACCTGAATATGAATCATCCATGCTAAAACAGGCAAGTTCCTGACTAGCTCTGCCACATGTCAGGGGGAAAAAAAGCAGGAGGCTGCACTGAGGAACTAAATTTAGCCAGCTCCTTAATGCAGAAATTAAAGAAGAACTGAGTCTCAGCAGACTTGCTCTGCTACCGCTCTACCCCCCCCCCCCTCCCTCCCTCACCCCCCCCCCCCCCATCCGCCACACACACATCCCCAGTCAATTCCCCAGTCAGATCCACGCCACTTCAAACCCCAGCAAGCTTGTAAACAAGACGGAAAACAAGACAGACATTTGCATGTCCCCGTCCAAATTTAGCCTGAGCGTCTTTGCTTTTTCCCTGGGATTTCGTAATTGCAAAGGAAAGCTTGATATTTATGCGTTCTCACAAAGCATTTGGGACCCTGCCCTATTTTTGGGCCAAATTCCTTTCAGAGGCTACAAACCTCTGTCTCGATCGGCCTGTCAGACTGTGAGAGCTGTGCTGAATGATCACAGCTGGAACCTCTTGTCTTCCTTGCAGTTAAATTCCGTAAGACTTTCTCAGTGTAACTTATGTTCAGTATCTTGTTATCCCTCCCGCGCGAAACAGCACAAGTCAGACATGACTGTAAAAGCTCCAAAAGAGTCTCATTGTCTGTGGTCATGTTTGTGATGTGGAATGAATCATCTTCTTTTTTTATTTTTTTCCTTTTGTCTTTTTTATTTTTTTTGCTCATGACGCAGCAGCATTAACAAAGCAACTGAAATTCATCCAATGTATACATTTCAGACTGAGTAATCACCCAAAGTTTTTGTGGGCCGAGACGGTGCAGGTTTGGGAACATGGGAAAGAATCTGCAATCAGCAGGACTTGTCATTGATGTTAGAGTAGAACCAGTGTGAACACAAGATCGAGCTCTAAAAAAGAAACACACTTTGTGTTTTTGTTTGTGTGCTGTTGCAATGTCTTGTAGGGTAGTCTGTTTTGAAGGGGGCTTGGATACAGATGTCGAGAGATGAGCTCTGTAGCCCTGGGAATGGAGAGAGGGGTCAGGCCCAGAGCCAGTTCACACTCTTAACTCTCCACATTACCTCACTGACTGGATCCAACCCCCTGCCTGTCTCCCCCTTTCTCTGGGAGCTGAGGTTTCATAGGGGCCCCTTTTGCCTCACACAGTTTTATAGAAACCCCGACGCCAAATGCATAATTAGCCTGGAATGTGCTGTCCATTTCAGGCGGGGGGGGGGGGGGAGGGATGAAGGGAGGGTGTGGGTGGGTTTGATAGAGGGGGGAGGACGGGGACGGGGGCTTCATGGTGTTAGCCCCTCCCCGCTCGCTCCCCTCGCCCACTTGCTCTGACGTCAAGGTTACTCTACCAGAGTGTGCCCACGCACAAACTGCCCCCTAGCCTCCATTCACTATTCATCCCCCCCCAACCCTTTTCATTTACTATGGAGTGCGGTGACGCCTGTTTCTCCTCAGCCGGCTATGTAAGCTACTGTCTGGCAGCGTCGGTCTCTGTTTCTCTGTTACTGTTACTGAGGGGGGGTATCAATATACGGAGTAAGTGGAAGCACATTGTTGGGAGGGATGGGGCCGGGGGGGTTGGGGAGGGGGAGGGGGGGGGTGTTGAACTATACATTTGAGACTGCTTGTTGACGTGTGGCACGGCTGGAGGACGCTCGCGAATGAAAGCGCGAGGACGTAGACGACGTGTCTCTGTCGTCCTGTTGGGTCTCCTGTGCGCCGGCTTCCTTGCTCCGTCACGCTGTAGCCACGCGCGTTGGCAGGCCCGCGTTGTCGGGCTCGCCTTGAGTTTTGAGGACGCGCGCCTCGGGGACCGACGAGGACGGGCGCCGGGTCACGGACAGCCCACCAATCATCGAGGCCGCCATGTTCCCACTCGCGCTAGGCTATATCCAGATGGTACATGCGATACGTCAGTGCGCGCTTTGACAACCCACTGAATTGTACCGCACAATGAAAGGGATGTCTCTATCGTCGGGGTTAAGCAGATTCTACAGAGAGAACTTCTGAGGGGATGTTAACGTCGCCCTTTTGACAGGTCTTTTGGTTCCAGTTTCCAGTGCTTTGAAGCGACTGTGCTTCAAGAGCAGTAGATGATAGGACTCTGTGTGATGGGCTCCTGTATTAGCATGACTTTGTTATGGTCTCTCCGGCACTCGCTGTGATGTTTAAGACATTGCCTTACACTTTGCGGTCAAGAACGTTAATGCAAGTCAGCATAAAAACGCCTCACCAGAACGTCTTACAAGCTTCAGTGGCTAAATTGAAACTGTGAGCATGCACTGAAAACAAGGGGGGGGGGGGGGGTCGTTGCTGTGAAACAGAAAAAAGGGTGGGGGGGGGTGAAGAGGGGGAAACTAGAGCAGCAATTTATCTGCTTCTGTGCAGTCACATCTGGAAATGGTTGGGAAGAAATGAAGGAACCTGAAGTACTTGGGAATTAAGTGCTATGGAAAAGAAATCAGCCCCTCTTTCCCCAATCGAGAGATGGATGTGTAACATGCGGAGAGCCGGACAGGATGCAGCATCTGGCTCGGCAGGTCCTCGACGTTAAACTGGTACAAACCAGGGAGTTTCAGTCCGGAACCTTCTCCAATTCGAAGCAAGGTTGTGATGAGAGTTATCGTTAGAGAAATGGCTGTAAGAGATCATTGTGCTGCGTATATAGCCTAGTATTCCTGAAATGAGCGACAATACCGCGATATAAATTGGCTTATGTTGTTCTTATTCTGATAGCAAACGTATAAGTCTGGATGGCCTCAGTAGTTGTTTTGCCATCTTCAACAAAACATTTGAAAAGCAACCGCTCTTAAAGTGCTACAATCTGACGGTATGAAATATATGATGCCTTTTGTCTAGATGCCCTGTATTGTCTATTAAATTGCAAATTTCGGTTTCATACGTTTTTCATGGAACCTTGCTGAGTCACAGCAATTTGCAGTTTCTTCCCACTCTCACAAACACCAAGATCAAAGCCAGAAGTGAACCCCCTATAAGTTGTCTGCTCATGTCGAAGTAATGAGCGGCAACTCCGAAATCTTGCATCTTCTCTCTTCCTTCGGCCTCAGAGGATAGCTGATTTTGTCTGTGGTGAGAAGACAGTCCAAAGCAATATTTTACTCTTCAGTTAGGATCGTTGATCTCAACAGCTTAGAATGTTTTCTGTCTACTACCCTACCATCAATTGTCTGGACCAAACTGAATGTCTGATACATTACTAAGGGGATCTTTCAGCCTTTTCAACAGCACCACAAGTCTTAATTGCCTTCATCATTGTCCGTGAACATTTTGAAAGTGTCACAGCATAATTGAGATTTTTTGTAGCTTCTTCAAGCCTCTCCCATTCCTCCCCCCCCCCTCCCCCAGCATTGCGTATCGTTTATAATCACACTTCCGCCGTGGATTTGTTGTCCATAAACTCTTAGTGCCCCTCCAGGTACATTTCTTGAGAAAATATTTCAGGAGTTACAGTAGGCTGAGTTACAGCAGGGTTGACTATTGATTTTCTGTGTGTGTGTGTGTGTGTGGGGGGGGGGGGTGGGATGCAGTAACCCCAGCCCTCCCCCTGTGGGGGCTGTGAATGTTTTAGGAGCGGACGGACTCTTACCGGGTGAGTATTTCACTCACATGCCATGTTTAATCAGGGGGGGGCAGCGCGGAGGGCCATTAAAGCCTACTCCATTTGGGCAAGGGAGCGGCTCTTGAGGAACGATTGTCCGACTCCCCCCCGTTGGAGCCGGCCGATCGGCAAAATGTGCCTGGAATTACAACTCCACCGCAGCCGACCGCAAAGATGGCCAGAAAACACCCAGGTGGGGGGTGACTCGTGAATAAATTGTCCAGATGTTGGCCTGGCCTGTGTTTTTATTTTTTCTTTATTTTTCTTCTTCAGTTCTGTGTTCAGTTTATGTTTCCCCCCCCCCACCAAGAGTGCGTGTGTGTTGTGTGGGATCCTGGGTTTTCACTTAAGGTGGCGGCCAGGTGACCAGGGAGGGAGCCATGTTCTGTTCTAGCTTTCACCCAGCTCTGGTGTCCACATTAGCGATGAATCAAGGTTGCGTCAGGTTACACAAGATGTCAACCGCCTCGCAATACAACCCTCTCTCTCTCTCTCTCTCTCTCTCTCTTGGCTGGCAGCATTACCTTACTCTGATTGCCAAGTTCGAAAGTGCCTCGGCCCCTCTCTCTGTATCAGACTGCTAAATATAATACGGCACAGAATGTTTTGTTCAGCACAGGGATACTGTGTTTAGTTTCTCATTACGTTGGGGGAGCATTGGCAATAGATAGTCCTGTCGAAGCTGTATCATCTTCTGTCACACTACACTTCGTGACCTCAATTTATGACTATGACAAGGCTGTTAATCAAATGTAATGAATAGATATGGCTAACCCTCTAATGGGTAGGTATGATACAAAAGTATTTTGACCTCATTTGTTTTCCCACGTTGACTTTCCGTACAGTGGCTATTAGAAGACTGTATATGGGTGGTACTGCTGTTAAAAACAGCAACTTGGTCAAAATCTTTTCTCTTTTATTATCTTATTGATCCTTGCCCTTTTGTTGCTTATCTTAGTCTGACCATTTTAGAATGGTCTTTCCCCCAAGTTCTCAGGAAACCTCACTCTCCTCTAGCAACATAAGAAATTCAGTTACCACAGAACTCAAATGAAATTGTATGGCTCTTCGGACGATATCTCCGTTCTGAGGTATTGCCCTTCACCTCCTCAGGTCCGTCTTTGAGGTCAAAATTGCATCCTAAGAATCCTCTCACTCTTAGCAAGTAGGCTAACCATAATGTAGCCTACCGTGTTCTAAATGAGCAGGGACACATCCTCTGCGATGGTCCGTTCACTTGAAGTATCGTTCGCCCGTTTCAATACTCTTGCCTAGCTGTAGGCTCGCTGTCACTTTGAATCCCTGTGAACTCGCTCTCGTCAGGTCCTCGGACCAGACATTAAAGATGGAGGTTCGCAGAGTTCTGTGGTGGGGCTGCTCTGTGCAACTGGCAGGTGTGTTCCTCTCAGCCTCCTCTCCTCCCTCCTCTCGCCCCCTCCTCTCCCCCTCGCCTCTTCCCTGCTCCCAGTCTGAACCAGTGGCACTGTCTCAGTCCGTTTTCACCCTGATATATTTGTTCTCCCTCCTCCAGCTTTATGAATTATTTACCCGAATGAATTGATTAGCGTCGTGTGACAGAGTGCTGGCATGTCTAGACTGAGTGTGTACATGACACGCTTCTGACCGCAACTCTTTTACCGTCTACCGATAGAACAGTGGCCCATTGTCCTGGTTTGCTCAGCATATCACCTACCAAGTCCATGGAGCCATTTATGAGTATAACCTAACAATCTTACCGTGGAGTCCAATGCAGATTTGCAGAATATGAAGTCTCTGAAATGATTAGACGTCTCCTCGGTCGATTTGTTTCCATGCAAATAAACCGCATACCGAAGTAGCTCGGCCCGGTTTTACCATGAAGGAACATCATCTTCCAGGGTCATAAAAAACACAGTTGTTTATCCCTCCGAGTTGATTTATCAGCACAACTGTATTCCAGCACCCAGATGCTCGCGTCATGTCTGACACACATTCTGAGGTAATGCAGTTTATGTACTGTCAGCCGCATGGCGCAGACTTGTCAGAATGAGAGATCGTCTCGGCTCTCACTTCGGGACGCTCGCTAATGGCCCATTTTACAGTTAATTGGCCGTCCTACAGTTAATGGAAGTGTATTCTGTGCTTCAAAGTACATCTGATTTGAATTCGGATGGGCTGTTCAAATGTGCGTCTCTGAAGTTGTGATCGTGGGCCACCGCGGCTCTCACACTTGGGGGAGCTCCTTCAGCAGTCTGGCTCCGACTCGCAGGATCGCCCCCGGCAGACGTCCTCAGCCGTAAGATGAGAAGGGAGGATGAAGGGATTTACGTCGGTTTCTGCTTGTCTATAAGACAAACTAGGGTGGGGGGGGGGGGAGGGAAGCAAGGTCGGGTTCAAATTGGGGTTCTGAGAATTACGAAAAGAGCGATGGCTTCTCATCCTCCCCCTCCCGAGGGCCGTTTGGGTTTTGCCTCGGTGTCGCCCTCGGTTGCACCCTCCCTCTTGCCCCGGCGTCCCAACTCGGGAGTAGCCTGGCGTCGAAATCCAACGGGCGGGGCGCAAGGTGGAAAGTCGCCTCCCGTTTTTTGAAGCCCAAGAATTCCGTGTCCATTTTGCGACGCGACCGAGACGCAGGCCCCAGATGTTTTGTGCATCAGTATTAGGATAAATTGCCGGCGTTAAATTTAGAGCCGCGCAACCATCCACTCGCGTGAGTCACGGAGTGCAGCGTCACGGCCGCCGCCAGGATGACTTTGCCCTCGCAAGTGACTGGATCTAGGTTTTAGAATAACAACAACGCACGACGAATCTGTCGTGAAGTCGTCGGTGCTTGTACACGGGCACCATGGGACTTGGTCAGGGTGGAAAGTATGTTCCCACGGCGACGTTACCCCAACATGGGAATATTTTGAGACCGCCGCTCAGGCTTCATAAATCATACCCCGATATCCATATCACCAACAGAATTGAATGGAAGTTATGTGCCTCTCAAAATAACAAACTTCCTTTTTGCGTCTGTTGACTCTTGTACTTATCTTTGGGACAAGTGACAGACCTTACCTTGACTTGACCCCCACCCCCATTCCCCCCTTCCTCTGGTTAGCCTAGTGACTCCCAGTCCTCTAAACCTGTCACATTAGTCTGAAAGGAAGGTATAGACTGCCACATTAGCCTCTGCTAAGCCTCAAGTTTAACCGCACCAGGGAGCATTAAGACCTCAGCCATGGTTCCCCTCATTTCCCCTGTAGCTCAGCTGGAGGAATAGTATTTCCAATCCTAGTCTGCGTGTGCGTGCGTGTGTGTGTGTGTGTGTGTGAGGGCTCTTGTGTGTACTTGTAAGAGAGTCAAATAGTATGTGTGTGTTTGTGTGGGAGCGAGAGTGTGGGAGAGAGCGAGAGGATGTGAGAAGAACAGGCCTCATCAGCATGCGGCTCTAAGTGATGTCAAAGGAGACCTCCAGGGCCCCACGTCCAGAGTTCTCGCCCAGCGCTGGAAGTAACCGTTCCCCTCTGAGGCCCGCCGATGGGGCCGGGGAGAGAGGAATCTCTGTCTACCCCCGGCCCCTCCCCTCCTCAAGTCCCCAGACACGCATCCATCAAGCAGGCCAGACCAGGTCCTGCCATTTGCACACACCAAAACAAAACCCGCTCCCCACAGAGATGCCTCAGGACGGTCTGGGGACTCCACCGGTACCCCCTACCCCCCCTGCCCCCCGTGCCCTGTCATTGGTATAACTCACAGCTTTCTGGCACGGAGGTAGACTCTGGCTGAACTCTTGCCTTTGCCTGAAATAGTTATTATTAGTGACCTGAAAACCTCCAGTCCTGGAAATGAAAGCCAGATGGGTTAGTGACTGGAAAATGATATTATGGCTTTCTAAACGTGGGGGAGGGGTGACAGAGTTGGAGGGGCTGACATGTTTTTCCATGTCAGGGGGATGGGAGATGAGCCCCAATGGGTGGGGGGGGAGGGTGATAAAAGGGGGGGGGGTGCAGGGGGTAGAGAGGGGCTCTTGGACGGAGGTGCTCCTTCCCCTCCCCGCGGCTCGTACATCAGCAGACACAGCCTGAGGCCGCCCCCGTGGCTACCGGGAGAGCTCCCTCACTCGCTCCGCTCGGCCCCGCTCGGCCCCGCTCGCGTTCCCTCAGCCTCGTACCCGGGCGACGGAGGCCCGGAGTCGGGGGGTCTCCCAAACCCTACCTCCTCCTCCTCCTCCCGCCCCCCCCTCCGACAGCTCGCAGGCCGCGCACGGACCCTCCGTGCCTCCGCCTGCTGGCTGCAGCGACGGCCGCTTCAGCTCGGGGGGCTGTTTTTGATTCGTATCGATCCGCTTGCCGCTGCCGAGTTAGCATGTTTCTGACTCTGGTTGTCCGGGTCGTCGTGTTTGCGCCCAAACCGCAGCAGGTGGCCAGTTATCCGCTCTAACAAGGTTCCCGACTGGACGGTGAGGTACTTGTTTGTGTTGATGTGGTGTCACTTCCATGTCGGGTACACACACACACAGCGCTCGCTAACGGAGGGCCCCTATGGCGGCGGCTACAGAACTCTGTCTCGACTCAGGGAAGAACAATGACTCGTCCCTGTCACCGCTTTCTCCCAGGTTAAACATAATAAACCGGGCTCTCCTCTTCCTTAACAAGGGCCCCTTTGTTTTGAGTGTCTCTAACCCTCCCCCCACCACCCCCTCCCATCCCCCAACCTCCCTCCTTTTGTTGGGTTCCGAGGCACCCCCCCCCCCACACACACACACCCCCTCCTTCAGCAGTGCACCTCTAAAGAGGGCAATTATTTTGAGAAGCCCCTGGCTGAGCAGCTCTGCTCTGCAGGCTGGGCTGCTGTGTGGAGGTGGAGGAGAGGGGTGGAGGAGGAGGGGGGTGAGGTAACTAGGCCTGTGCTGTTCCTCTATACCCTGGTGTCCTCATTAGCCTCCGCGGCTGGCTAGCGGGCAGGCAGGTACTCGGGGGAGCGGCCACACTGTAACGTCCACACAAAGCGTTAGCCTAACCGAGCCTTGCCCGTGTCTAACTCTTCGAATTAGGCAAGAGGTCATGGGGTGGTGGGGGGAAAGTGGGCCCGGCCAGTTGTGGGCCTGGATCCGTGCTGTGCTGAAAGAGGGCGAATGCGAGGATGAAATGCGATGGTTATTTGCGAACGTCACCGGCCGTCATTGCACTCGTGAGTGTGGTCTGAGAGTCCGATTTTGGGCTGATCGCTCTCATTTTGCCCATTGTCTATCTTCACTCGCTACCTCCCTGAATAGACCCTTGTGGATTCTTCTTCTTCTTTTTTTTACACAGAATATGAACAGAAATTGGACCTTATTTAATAATCCTATTCAGGGGTTGAAATTGAATCTCCTCCACATGTATTCATCTTTGTCAGGCCGATTCAGTTCTGTACTTTTTTGTGTGTAATGCCTTATCTGTCAACATGGTAGACATGGCTTTGTTGAATTAATTCATCATATCCTGCCTGTCAAGGTATGAGGCTGTGGCCTAGGCCAGTGCAGTAGGCACTGCTGGCTCGCAGATATGTTGCCGTTGCAGTGAGAGCTGATGCTGTTTCACATCGCGGTCGTTACCTACCTCTTCTCCTGGTCAGGGATGGGTGGTCGGCCTGGCACAACCCTGTCTGGAGCCGATGGCACAATTGGCCCGCGGCCAGTGAATATTTGAAAGCCCTCTTTGGATGTTCTCCCGACTCCACCAGAGCAGCCGAGCACAGATGTTGATTCCTCTTCCAGACTGGGTAGGCTCGTTCTAAGAAGTCGCTCCATCTTGTAAAGTGATGCATTTCCTGACACGGAGGCACCGGGAGAAGAGATTGGTTTGTTCCTGATTTGATTTGTTTTCTGACCTCATCAGAGGTCAGGTAGAAAAGGCTTTGTTCTAAAACCTGGTTCAGATATTCACTTCCTCCCAGCCAGACGAAACACACGGTGTTCTCGTTTCCCTTGACCTGGATTGAACTTGGAAAGTTAAAACATGCACTTTCTTCCCATCGACGCACCCCATTCTCAATAACGGGAACCCCCCTTTTCGCTCTTAAAGGCATTTTGCCTGCACCCTGTTACATAAAAAACGACAGAATCATGCCAAAGCAAGGCAAAAAGTGAGTATTATGCGATTAAGATCAGCTCATCTAAACCATTGCAATCCCTCATTAAAGCATTTTTTTTTATCTTTGGGGATAATCAGACGGTTCAGATTAAGTTTTAATCCAGTGCGTTACTTACACAGTTGTGGCCTGTGTTGGCCGTGTGGTAGCTCTCATAGGCCCCTGCGTCAGGGCCAGGATTAGGATGGTGTAAATTCATACAGGAACATTCATCATTTCTGGATCAGCCCTGATGCATTATATCGGAATGTATCATAAAATCTCCACCCGTCACACCACAGAGTACAGCTGTGACCGGGGTGGGAACATGTATTTATTTTCGGTGCATTTACCAAAATCCCCAGTGAACCTTTTTAGGGGGTTGGCGGTGTTTGGCCTGTGTGATATTATCGCGGCTTTGTCTTTCTGTTCGCCGCGTTTCTGGCTTTGCGAGTGGCTAAACACTAGCTTACCCTCCACGTGAAAGGCGACCAGAGGCGACTGGTGGTTTGGCCTTTCGGCTGCCGCGCTTCCTGGTTCTCCGAGGTTCACTTCCCGCTTTGCGTATTTGATCTCCTGCTACCTGTCACGCGCGGTCGACGTAACGGCTCGTTGACGTGTGCTCTCTTGCCTTCCCCCCGCACCTCCAGCCCCGTCCCTGCGGCTGCCTCGCATGGATCCAGGAAAAGTCAGTCCAAAGCCGTCTAATTGCTCCCCTTCTCCCTTGGCTGTGTCATTGAGCATTTACACCTGCGGTTTCGGAGGGGTTTGTGGCCAAATGCATGAGGTGGAGCTACAGGCAGGGAATCACCAGAGGAGCTGCCAGGCTTTGGGTTTGTATCCCTGGTCCTTCAGAACACCTCCCTCCCTCAGCCGGGCCTTTTTTCGAGAGCCCCCCGATAAAGAGAGGCAAGCCTGCGTGTGTTCCTGAGGATGTGATTCACCTAGCAATGACCATTCCACCTGCCTGCGTCGCTGCCGTGGTATCTGGGTCAGTTTCAAATCAAGGGGGTTCTGTCATTGAACGAGACACGGCTCACGGTTCATTATGCATTCTATTTCGGTCTCCACAGCTCCCAGTGGTCTCACAGTTAAAACATTATAGTTTACATTCCTGTTCCACTTGGAGTAGCCTCGAAGCTCCACCCCTATTATGGGGTTGTTTGAAGGTTCAGCCAATCGTCAGCACCAGCCACAGGAAGAGGTGGGGAGGGGGGGGGGGTTTGATGGGAGCAAAGTGTGTACTTTTTGCTGACTAATCTCTGACTGCCATTGTAGGCAGAGCAGAGCCTGGAAGAGGGGTTGGAGCCAGCATGTCAGAGTGTGGGTGTGCGTGCGTGTGTGTGGATTTGGCAGCAGCACCGTGCCCTGGGAGGCATTGTAGTGAAAGGGGAGCCCCTGGAACGGGCGGAGAGAGCACTGTCACGACGGAACGCGCTCGGGGGAAACCGCAAGCCAGACGCGCTCTTTCT
Organism: Osmerus eperlanus; assembly: GCF_963692335.1. NCBI lineage: Eukaryota > Metazoa > Chordata > Actinopteri > Osmeriformes > Osmeridae > Osmerus > Osmerus eperlanus. The sequence goes on from NC_085036.1 coordinate 6,895,786, forward strand.
TCTCGTCTGGTCTGACACCATGTTTCCCATGTTCCAACCAGTTTTCACTGGAGCTCTTCCAATGAGCAGGGGGAACCCCCCCCCCCCCTTCTCCCCCTCCCACCACTAACACTCCCCCCCCCAATCCTCCCTCCTATTCCGCTGGCTGGGCCCAACTTCTGCCTTTATTAAGACCGACGGCTGTTGAAACGGCGAAGCCGCATGTTAAGGGGAACTCAAATTCTTGAAAATAAACCCCCACGTTTCACTCCTTCCTTTCTTTCTTCCTTTCTTTCGCCCCCCCCCCTTCTCTCCTCTCCCGGTTGACAGCAGCCTTCCCAGCTGTGCGCTCTCTTCTCCCTCAGTGCTCCCTCCACCGTCAGGCTGCATGCGACGTCTGACTGGGCTGTCTGCTGTGCTACACTAAAGTCACTTGATGAGTAAGGTGAAGTCGGCCCAAGGTCATCCCGAGTGGGCAAACATCAACCTTTCCAACACCCTTATTGGGGAAAACGGTGGTCTCCTTAACCGCCCACAAAGGGGCAATTTCCACCTGGGTGTCATAGCACCTGAATATTTCAACTGAGCTGAACTTCTCCCCTCCTGGTTTCTTTCCCTCCCTCCCTGTTTTTTATTTTATTTTTGTTGGTCTCGTCTTCCACATAGCCCTGCCAACATGGTGCCCGCCACCATCTGGCTTCACTTTGCACTCGTTTGCAATGACGCGCATCCATTTCGAGCAGCTTATTTAGGCCTACTGTTCTGAAAGCTGTGCTCCAGGTTCTGTCTCGGAACTGGTGCAACTGTGAAGGAAAAAAGGTGGTCGTGCCCATGGAGGCATTTACCAGACTGGCGTGTGACCTCACATGCCCTTTTTGCGGGGGGGGGGGGGGGGAGGTTTAGTCAGCCGGTTCTTCCTCCAAAGATCGGCATGTCATTTGAATAATTAACTAACCCAAATGAAAAGGGCTGGGTCGATGGGGGATAGGTTTGGTTGAAATGGCCGCAGTAGCATTCTGTTCAATGATAAATAGTTAAAACGCTTTAGCTAGCGCAGTCTGGAGGCTCCAGCACATTTCATGCATTATTAAGCTAATGAGAGCTGAGGTGTTCTCGTGCGCCTCTCTCCCTCTTTCATTCAATTGCTCGTCTCTCTCTTTCTCCCTCTCTCTCTCTCTCTCTCTCTCTCTCTCTCTCTCTCTCTCTCTCTCTGTCTCTGTCTCTGTCTCTGTCTCTGTCTCTGTCTCTGTCTCTCGCTCTTTCTTTTGCTCTCTTTCTCTCAAATGTTTCTATCGCTCACCGTGACTAAAAGCGGAACACAAAAGAGCTCTCTGCTTTGGTATTTGAAACAGGCCTCCTGACGATGAAGGTGGGCCTTGAATTAAGACGCGCGTCTCAGAACTCTTAAACATTCTAGAACATGGATAAATAAGAGAGAACTTTTGACCCACCCACACTGACGCACTATAAAATAACGCTGCACGCCTCTATAGATCTCCTTGGGCGGCATAAGCTTAAAAATGGCCTAAAAAGTCAACCTTGGACATGTTCTCTTGCTTTTCAGTGGGTAGCTAAGGATCGGAGGGGAGGGGGAAAAATAGCTTTCGTGTCATCTTTCAATGGCACACCTATGTTGAGTTTCTGTCACGCGCCAGGCTGTGGGATTTGAGGTGTTTGATCGTGTGGAAACTCACGTCAGCATGTTTAAAGGCACACGGTAGGCGCTAACGTGCGCCAGGAGAGGGCAGGGAGAACGACAGAGAGGGAGACGGAGAAATTCCTAGCCGAAATACTGTCCGAATCACATGAAGGTGCAGAGTCGTCTGGGTATGGATAGCGGTTTTGTGGGAGACTACATTTAGAAGCGCACAAACACACACACACACACACACACACAGGGCCTGAATCAGCATGCGGGTCGGTCATTTTCCACACGGGAACAGGAATGACATTTCGCTGACAAATGTTTTTTTATTTTTCATCTTGCTCTTCCCTCCGTCATCTATGTGTTCCCCCCCCCCCCTCTGTTTCTGTGTGAATTTCAGCGTAGGGGTAAATTGACACCTGAGAGTATTATGATTAGCGATTGAGTTAATTTCAGGGAAGGTTGAAAATGTTGCTGAAAAGTGGGAGCTCATGTCTGGTAGAGACAATGCCTTAATCAAGGCTTTTGGAGTGAGAGAGCAGAGAGAGGCCGGGCTGTGTGTGTCTGTCTGTGTGTGTGTGTGTGTGTGTGTGTGTGTGTATGTAGTACACACACACACACACACACACAGACACAGACACACACACACACACACACACACACTAACAGACTTGTTGCTGTCTCACTTCTCAATACCGAAATGGAAAGACAAAAGTAACGATGAGATGCTTGAATGCCGTAACGTTTGGAGTGTGATTCTGTGATATACGGCCGAGGCTTGCCTGGAACAATAACAAACAGAGGAATTTTTTCCACAGCCTTTTGCCTGCCAATGTTTGCACGCGTGTCGATATAGGGTCGATTTATCGGCATGTTAACGGGTGTGTGTCTTACCCCATCCAAAGCATCCAGCCAGCACCCTCTCCGCTTGAATTCCCCAGATAAATTCCACTGCACGTCCACCCTCACCCCCTCCTCCTTCACCCCCCCCCCCCCCCTCCTCCTTCCCCTCCGCCTCCTACAGGGCCAGGGGGAGGCAGCACATTGGCTGATTGATTACCTGTTGGATCCCATTTCCGTGGCGAGAGGAGATGTGCGCCGTAGCTAACAGTCCCCCCATCCAGCCTATCGGCTCCCGTCCGCCAGGGCACTTCCCGATCCATTTGCTAGCGTGAGACGGCTCTCCAGTCCTGACAACAAAACACAACACTGCAGCTTCCTCTCCCCCGTAACCCAATCCAGGGGAAACGCAAGCACACACACCGACACAGGCTCACAATCGGACGACCGAAACAAATTGTGAATCACACCTGCGCTACACGGGAGTTTAGGTTTGGTTGAACGCGTGCTTGAAATTGCTTTGTTGAACTCGGGGGGGGGGGGGGGGGGTAAGCCTTTCAAAATGGCCACCAGGTGGGAGCTGCGCAAACGTATGAAAACGACGCACCCTCAGAGCACCTCATCACCTGAAAATTGAAGGATCATTTGTGCATCATGTTTGGCAGGTTAGATTTTCACACACTACGTTAGATAAACTGATACGAGGGTAAGTGAATGAAAAGGATCTAGCCTCGGTACCCCCTTGGTTTTGGTTGCTTTAGGATACACACAGGTGGTGTTTGTGGACTTGTTTAGCTCAGTGGAGGGTGTCCGTTACTGGTCAGAAAGTTGATCCGGCCGAGTCCTTGTTTTGTACACAACTTCCCCTCAAAGGCTTGGGAGATATCAGGTGGTTTTCCAGCCCCCTGGGCCTGTATTCAGGTGATACTAAGGACAATCCAGAGGTCGGCCCCTGTTTTTCATTGTCTCAATTTGTTTACGTTCAATAGAAATATAGAAAGAACGTTCTAGCCTAATATGTAGTTCAGCAATGATAAGCTCTTTGTGAAATGCTATGCATTTGGTGTTTGATTGAGGGGGTTATCGATTGACAAACGGGAGGCTTTTTGGCCACTCATACAGGAGAAAGTGTTGGTTTGATTGGCACGAGCCTCCGGTGACAGCGTTCCTTTATTGACGTCTTCCGGAAGAGCGGGCTATGTGGAGCGCCTGAAGTGTTCTGTGTGTCCTCACTGGCAATATTAAAGCCAGGCTGGCTCCGTCCACAATAATAACAACTGCCTCGTCCTCCTTATCATCTCCTTTCTCTCTCTTGTTCTCTTTCTCTCTCGCTCTCTCGTTCTCTTGCTCTCTCGTTCTCTCGTGTACTCTCTCTCGTTCCAGTTCTCTCTCGTTCTCGCTCTCTCGTTCTCTCCATTTCTCCTCGCTCCCTCGTCCTCCCTCATGAATCTCAGAGCAGGCAGCGCCAGACATCTATGGAGAGAGAGAGAGGCTGTTCCATAGATAAGGGGAGGAGTGGGCCGAGCAGAGGTGTTCAGTCAGGGGCTGACAGGTCCCCGCGGGCCTCCCTCCCTCCCCCCACCCACCCACCCCACCCCCCCAGCCCAGCTCCCCTAGTCTGAGGGGCACCGCTTGTTTTCGGCTGAGTGTTTGGGGATAGGGAGAAGCGAGCACAGGAGGGAAGTGGATGTGCACCTTTTTGGGATGTCTGCTCGGGTGCGTTTTGCATTGGCTGTGACTGTGTGTGTGTGTGTGTGTTAGCGGGATGCAGTGGATATGAGACACGCACACACACTCTCCTTTGTTGAGTATTATCTGATATTGCCGGGGCTGGTCCCTAATACATCTTTTAGTGCTGCCAGTGCCCCCAGCTCTCTGTCTCTCTGTCTCTCTCTCTCTCCCTCTCTCTAGCTCTCTCCCTCTCTAGCTCTGCCTTTCTCTCTCTCTCTTTCCCTCTCTCTGGGTTAGGGAAGCTCCACACAGGCCGATAAGAGAGCTCATCTCAGCCAGTCAGCCGGAATAACACTTCAACCTCTGGTGGACGGAGCGGAGAGAGAGGTTTAAGCCCACTAATCTGGCCAGGGCCCCGCATCCAGCGCCATAATTAGCCAGCTGAACGCTCAGAGCTCCACTCTAGCCCCGCAAATGGATGTTTTCTCTTCCTCCCCTCCCCCCCCCCTTCTTTTTTTTCTCTCCTTTTTTTTGGGGGTCCTCAAAATGGATGTCGCGAGCAAGCCCCTGTCGGTGCGGTGCTAATGGGTTTTCCATTTTGTTTAACATTTTAATCCTCCAATTTGTAGGCCATTCCCGTGTTTTGAGGCAGGGTAAGTTGAACTTGACCTTAACCGTGACCGTTGAGCGGGTGGTCGGTGCAGTTCCGTCGACCTCTCAATAACCTGACCCCTTGGCTGCTCCCCTCTCCTTTCCTCCTGCCTGTTTTCTCCCCAGGCCTTATCTGGATGCAATTAATCTCCACTGCTCTTGTGCTTTCTAGAATCTTCAGTTTTTTCTTCTTTCTTTTTTCCTTCTTTTCTCTTGTGCTTTTTTTTTTAATTGATCTCTTTTGAGGGAGGTTAATGGCAGAAACATTCAAGATGAGATTAGAGGCAGCCATTATTGTTGGAAACCCACCCACCCAGTTCTTTCTTCAGTTGCGTTGTCTGGCATTTGTGTTGTCCACGCGAGGACTTATCACTTCTGAAACAGTCGGTTCACTACCCCAGAGATAATATCTCTTCTCTCTTTCACTATCCCCTTACCAGCAGAACTCCAAGAAAGTCAAGTTTAATCTTCGCCGGGTCTCTTTGTTGTTCAGACCCCGTCCTCCCCCCCAGCCCCACCCTTCATCCTCTCGGTGTCGAATTCAATTCAAATGAAACATCGAGGAAGCCAATATCGCTACTGTAATTGACCGTCCATTTTCAAATCCTATCTCGTCCTGGTGATGCTTGTGTCTGGCTGCTGTGTACCCTCCTGACTGTATACCCCCCCCCCCCCCACCCCTCCCCCCGTTGGTCTGTAAGGAGAGACGTCGACTTTACTCTTTTGCCTCAGGGAAAACGAGGCCTGTCGTAATCATTAAACGCGGGTTCAGTCAGGGAAGGTCAGAACGCTAATGCTAGCTCAGGGAGCAACCAAAACCAAAACATCCTAGTCAGAATCCCAACGTTTACAGAAAATACATGAGGTGTGTCGGTAAATAAAACGATTGAAAATCTTTTTTCTTTTCTTTATCCAAGACAGTAATTGCGTGTCTTATAAACTTGCGGGTGATTTTTATCTCTCAGCAATGGCGCCTGCTTCAGTGTGTGGAGAACTACTCACACCTGGCATATGGGGCACAGCGGAAAGTGTGTGTGGGGTGGAGTGTGCACTGAAACAGGATTTCCAAATATTGTGGCTGAGGCGATCAATACACACGTAAGCAGTAATTCTAACTGGGAGTTTAAGGGTTGGCTAACTGACTGTTGTACAGTAGTAGTTGTGTTACTATAAAGTTGTTGCACCCAACACTGCTCTTCTCCCGGATGTTTCCTCCTCCCTCCAAGTTCTCAGATCCTGTGTGTGACCGTGCTGGCTGGCTGAGCATTGTGCTTTGTTAGTACCGACGCAAACCCAAACAAAGGCTGTGTTTCAGGGGCCCTGGTGTGACGCGGAAAAAGGAAACCTGATTCTGACCGGAGACCGCAGCCCATGCGGCACGGTTCCTCTTGTTGCCGAGGGAGGTGAACAGGAAGTAGCGTCTGCGAGGAAGAGGCTCGGAGCGGCCTGCCTACGCTACGCCCCGCCATCACCGCTACTACGATGCTGCTGGCTTGGCTTCCCACGCTTGGAAGTTTCCGGTCGTTTCCGGTGCACGCTTGCACACGGTCTGCGAGGCTGCGCCCGCGAGCGTGTACAGTACGCCACTGTGAGAACGCGGAGGCCGGGTGGGAGTAGGGGTGCCATGCCGAGGTGACAGCGGGGCGAGGGCACATGGCTGCCTTTCTACCCGCGCCGCCGCCGCCGTCGCGCCACATGCTAACACATCCCTCAAAGCAGGTCACAGCCAAGCCATTGCGTGTCGTCTGCGTCTGCTCCGCACCCGGCAACAATCGTCCGCTTGTTGTCTATCTCTTCCCCCTGTTGTAAACAAGCCACACTCACCCTACCCCAACCCTCCCTTCCTCCCTCCCTCCCTCCCTCCTCCTCCTCCTCCTCTGTTCATTCATTGTGCACCCCGGCTATGCTAATATTATAATTATAATTTTTGCATCATAATTAATACGAACCGCAGACCCGGCCATCAGAGTAAACACATTCCTCCCTGTGCGTTCAACAGCTCATGCATGGGTAGAGGAGGCTGAGGAGAGAAGGCTGCTGGCAGGCCTGTACTACCGAGGCATAATACTACACTTGTTCAAGTGCTGTAGATATTCCCCTGCACCTCTGGCATTTAGTAGTGGAAACCTCAGCCCCCACATTGAAGTTAAGAGGGGTTTTTGCCTGAGGATAGAAGCTCTGGCTCGCCTCAAACCCGAAATGGATGCCGATAATGAACCTAAGGGGGCGAACATGGTAGCCATGTTTGAGCAAGTGTATCATGTCATCACTGGGAGGCCCTACAGTTGTATGGGTTGACTTATTGTGGCTGCATACATGGTGAGAATACCTTTGTTTTTCTGTTGGGCCCCCAAACCACTCCCGATGGCCCTGAGCCAGCACAGGATTAGCAGGCAGGTCTGTGTATACACCCAAACACTAGTATTACACTCGTATTTACATGATATCTTGGTTATGCTTTCAGTTTAGACTTATCGCACTAATTCCATCTATTGTCAGTTGTAAAAATAAATAGCGGTGCAATGAACTGCAGAATTGATGGACAATGAGATAGTGTAGCCTAACTCGACTACAAACCGCAGCAATGTGTCTGAAATAACCCGGCATCCAGAATGTTGACCGAGGATCGACCGTTCAGCTTATTACTATAATCTCTAATCAATGTACTTTGGTAGGGCTGAATTTAGACGGGCAACTCTATTTGCATCGACGGACTCCATCCACCTACTAAGTTGCTGTTAGTGCTTAGGTCCTGTTACTGTTAGTCTTTTCCTCGCTCCCCTGCCCCCCTATTTGGTTTCCTCCACCTCCGATTTCTAGGAGAAGGTTACGAGAGGCTGTATTTCAAAACCGCCTTCGTCTGTGGGGTTCCTCTGGCCCACGGCTCCCAGCTCCTCCATTGTTTTGCTATTGATTTTGTAATCGGCCTCAGTTAGCTTCCTGACAGGAATTTAAGGCTGTCTAGCCTCGGTCACACACTTCCCAGGAAAAAGCCCTCTTGACAGGTGATGGGACTTTAAACCCCGAGCATTAGTCTAAGAATATATGTGCATGTCAGCAAAGAGTGTGCCGGGGAGAGAGAGAGAGAGAGAGAGAGAGAGAGAGAGAGAGAGAGAGAGAGAGAGAGAGAGAGAGAGAGAGAGAGAGAGAGAGAGAGAGAGAGAGAGAGAGAGAGAGAGAGAGAGAGAGAGAGAGAGAGAGAGAGAGAGAGAGAGAGAGAGAGAGAGAGAGAGAGAGAGAGAGAGAGAGAGAGAGAGAGAGAGAGAGAGAGATGAGAGAGAGAGAGAGAGAGAGAGAGAGAGAGATGAGAGAGAGAGAGAGAGGATGAGAGAGAGAGAGAGAGAGAGAGAGAGAGAGAGAGAGAGAGAGAGAGAGAGAGAGAGAGAGAGAGAGTGAGAGAAAGAGAGAGAGAGGAGAGAGGAGGAGAGATGGAGAGAGAGAGAGAGAGAGAGAGAGAGAGAGAGAGAGAGAGAGGAGAGAGAGAGAGAGAGAGAGAGAGTTTTAATTTTTATTTATTTTTTCTCATACAAGGATACGTACGCAAACAATGACATCACGGGCGCCATCGTTTTTTTTTTTTTTTTGCTTGGCCCGTTTCTCAGCAGAAGTGACTGTTGCCTGTGTTGCCTGTTAAGGGCTTAATTCTCTTTGCTGCCCGGGTGATTGGTGGGAAAAAAAACAACATGGAGGGAGCTTGTGGTTTGGAACACACAGCACAGCAGGGTCCTGGGTAACAGGGTATTTCTCACAGAGTAATTGTTTGACTTGTTGTAGCAGTGTGTATGTGGCACTCTGGTGCGATAGGTAACAATAGGGGGAGATGGAGACTCGATCTACTGTTCTAGAGGGGGGGGGTTTCGGCCCTGGTGATGCTGCCGACTAGCCTGTACCCACTCAGGAAATGAGACTCGCAATTGTTATTCTTTTTCCGGCTCGTGTTTGTTCAGTCTTCTTTTGTTGCCGTTCTAAATCTGGACTCGCTAGCTGTTTTGGTAGCGAATATGAATGTGGCCTATCAAGCACTTGGTCAAATGGCCAGGGTGAAATGGTCTCTCTCTCTGAGAACCGTGCGCTTGCTTGGTGAGTTAGTTATTCCTCCGACTTTAGCCCTGGGCACTTCCTGAATTGCCCGTCAGTGAAACGGTTCCCCACCGCTCTCTCACTCGCTTTCTGTCTCTATCTGTCTCTCTATCCTTGTCTCAGAGGTCTGGTAAAACTGTCCTCTTAACCAAGCTGTATAATTTCTCTAATTAGTTGCTTTAAAGCTCGGAAAGTATTTGTGGAATGTTGATATCAGTGTGGGTGGAGGCAGCTAGTAACCATCAGCTCCCGTGTGTGTGTGTGTGTGGTTGCCAGCGCGCCATTACACAAATCTTGTAAATATAGATGAGCTCAGAACATCCACCCTCCTCTGTCCTGCACCACATCCTGTCCTGTTAGCTGGGTCGGCTTATCTCTGCGTTGTAATTGAGGTAGACATAAAACGCGCACGTCGACTGTCCGTCTTCTGTGACCGTGTCTCTCTTTCTCCCCGTTAACCCATTAGCCTGTCTGTCGGTCACCAGGTGCCTGTCTGTCGGTCACTCTTCCACAAGGCCCCCCTGGGTCCTCCTCCCTCTCCTCCGAGATGAGGAATCTTAATTGGTTGAGCAGGTTCATTGTCTGGCCAACGAGGCGCATTGTGGGGACAGGGTAGAGGGCTCTGGTGGCTCAGTCGTGCTCTGACTGTCGAGTCTGACGACATTATTACACTCACCAACACCCCCCACTCCCTCTCCCCCACCAACCCCCCCTCCCCCGACCGAACCGCTCATTCCTAAGCTCTCAGAATCCGTGCCGTTAGAAACCAGCCCAAACAGCTGGCAGGGCCCGAGCGTAGCCAGGCGACATCCACTTACTCTGCGAGGCTCTGGGACGCCACATCCCGGACGTGCCGCCAAGTCTCCCGTTTGAAGCCAATCACGGCGCTCCTGTTGCATAATGAATCAGAGGGAGGCCAGAGATTGGGGGAGTCTTGTCTGACGGGGCGGGGCGAGGGGAATCAAGTCCCCAGTCATTAAGGTGCCGAAGCGCTTTTGATATTGCCGAGCCGACCCCCGTTTAAGATCTACCCCCTGGACCCGATCTGCATAAAAACGGTTTCATTTACAGTTAATACAGCTTCCGTCCAGTAGAGACGGAAGCTCCTCACTCCTCCTCGTCTCCCATCTCCACCCTGCTTGTTCGTAATCACCAAATCCTTCACAACTGAAGAACCCTTTCTATAAAGCTTGTGATTAAAGACTGATTACAGTGAATACATAACGCTGGCATGTCAACACGCAAACTCATGCACAGCAGATGTTGCGAAACGAACCCCCCCCACCCTCTCTCTCTCTGATCTGGGCCTGTCAAGCCCGGAGAGCTGTCAATCAGTTTTGACACCACTTGGTTTGGGTGTCCGTGGCGATATGGGTGGGAGTTGGGAGTACTGTTTGGGGTGTGATTTGTTGTTGGTAAGGCAAGGCTTGGAAATATCTGGAAACAGGAGCGGAGACCAGTCTGTGTCTACCCGTTTCTTTTCAATTGGAGCATCCGTCTTGGCAGGAAGAGGGCTAGAAAGCTACTCTGACATGCTCTTTCAGTATGATGAAGGCTGTTTCTGTTTTATTTTGACTACGTCGTGCTTCAGGCTGAGCCGATGCAACCAGCACCAGACACTGCTGGCCATCAATTTCCATTTGTCGAGCGTCCTATCAGCCGTTTGTGCCCAGTGGCTCTTGTTTAGTACATTGTCTTATCAAAAAGGACAGTCCTGTTTAGTAGAAATATCACACCGTTATTGGATAACAGAAAGAGGGAGCCCTTTGTTTACCGGACCAAGAAAAAAAAGCCTAGGCCGTTTCAGTGATAATCGATGGTGTGGGTAGAAGGAATATAAGAGACTCCCATGCACACGTTCTATTAGCATCATTACTTTGTCAAGATTCCAGAACATTACGTTCCTCAAGACCTCATCACTCCCAGTTATCCTTACTGTTCCTCAGTGTATCACACACAGACACGTTGTTGTTTGCATGACGGACACCGAAGACTTCCCGGCCCCGGAGACTCCAAACAGACATGGCTTTAGATTTTGATGGGGCCGAGCTGATTCCTTCCCATTCTCCAGTGAATCAGGTTTTTATATCTCTAGCCCACGCTATCATTATGAGTTATTAACATGCGGAATGCAGCGCCACAAACCCCCTGTACTCCAACCTCGGGAGTGAATGAGTGTTTTCATCGGTCAACAACCGGCGTATTGTTCTTATGGTAACGGTACATGCTGGGAATTAGCATACAAATTTATGATAATGGACGTGCATGTCGCTTAATTGGATCGAGTAGTTTAGTTTCAGAGCCCCGAGGTAGTCTGCTCCCTCTGAGAACCGGTACTTGAGCATCGAGATTGCCGACTACATTCTGAGTACAAAGGTTTTTTTCATATTTTATTTTTTTATTTTTTTATTTTTTTTTGGGGGGGGGGGCGGGTGACATTTTCTTTGACCACTGCGGGCTTTTGAAAGAACAGCAAGCTCTCGGTTATGAAGTATGACCGCATGTCTTGAGATAATATCATCTCCTCCCCTTTTTTTTATTTATTTAAAAAGCTGTGCCCTTGAGGGGGCCACCTCCACCGGATTGCCAGGGTTTGATTGGTCGGTCTGGTAGTCAATCAGGCGAGAGGAAGGTCAGAGCCAAGGTGAGCCAGCACAGGCACAATGATGCCATTGTGGCTACGCTCGGCTAGGTGAGGTCATCCTGGGGAAATTCCATTAACACTCACACACACTCCAAGATCACACTGCTGTTAAGACGATAAAGTCCTGCCTTAGATAAGAATGCATAAATAGGCTTTTATTTACTTTGCAGAGTTATGGAGTCAATGAAAATGATTTCCTGGATGCTATAAAGGACAATCCCCAGGAAGGACAACCAGGTCCAGTGTATTAGGCCGACTTGTGTGCCTTTAGGGGGAAGTGTGTTCATGGTGTGCATCTACCACAGCATACTCTTACCACACCCCCCCCCCCCCCACCCCCACCCCCCAAACAACCCCCACTCCCCCCCTTTTCTTGTCCCTCCACTAGCCAACTGATGCATGATTCACGGTCTATTAAAACATCCGTCACAAATCTGTCACGAGCATAGTCTGAACACTAGGACCGTTTATTAGAAAACAATGTTAATGTGATCACCCCTCCCCCCCCCCGCCCAGCTCAATGTAGGTTAAACTGACATGCCAATTTATGGCCCCCCGAGTTTGCCCGGCCTAACACACACTTTGCTCGGACCGGACCATTAGGAATGCTTTAGTATGCATTACAGAACGTTTGAAGTCAACGGATTAGGACTGAAGGTTGAGTTATCTTCACGACGCACACCCCTCTCTCTTTCTCTCTCTCTTTCTCACACTCACACACACACACACACACACACACACACACACACACACACACACACACACACTCAACCCACATAGAACACACAGAGGACAAGGTTAAGTTGTTGCGCCAAATGTGCGTTGTTGATGGATTTATTAAATCAGTTCGCAATGTTCCGTCGTTTCAGATCTTGTGTAAACGGCGGCCTATTGCTCTGAGATTGGCAACGATTAGCGCCGTCGCTACAAAGCCACGTCTGTATTAGCCTAACTGGTTGGCGCTGGAAAACAAAAGGCTTTGATAAAGGTTTTAGACGCCTGGTTGCAATGCAAATAGATTAGGCCTCCTCTTAATGTTAACAGCAGCTGTTGGAGCAGCCAGAAAAAGAGCAGACACTTGTGTTTGCTATTTGTCTAAAGCTCCTTTGAAGTGGTACCCAGAGCTAGACAGTTCCCTCTTGCACCACTCCTCCCCCCTCTCTCCCTCATTCACTCACTTCTCTGTGGTTTCATAATATCTGCTTGCAGTCGTTAGACTTGGTGCTAATGTATTCCGACCATACTCATGAGCTACAGTCTACACCCTACACACTCTCCACTGCAAACAGAGCAATCTCTGACTCGTATCTCTGAACAAGAAAATAATGAAATGTCTGGACTCGTATTTTAATAATAGCGCGATTATAACGCCCTCAGAATTGACCGATAAGAACTTTTGGAATGCGTGATAAACTGGAGCCAAGTTATTTAAGTGAGTATTTTAGTGCACATGATGTTGATTCTTACTATTAGTTGTACCTCATTAACCTTGCGAAACAAGCTTAGAGCTGTACTGTGGGCCTTAAAGTATGGTAGTGTACTTCTGCGCTGCTATTAGGTTTGTGATGGGCTACTCTCTGAGGTGAAAACAGTGTGTGGGCGGGCAGTAGCAGTGTGGTGGTTCTGAGAGTACCTGAACGAAAGGTCACCCAGGCCTAACTCCTTCTAGCATTGGTGCTTGCTTCTACTTTTAAAGCCATCCCATCCAAACCAACACTGCTGGAAATGGAACGGTGTAGCACCCATATCTGTCCCTTTTTAAGAGAGAAGACATGTGGGGCCCCAATGTCGAAATAGATAAATAAAAAACGGAGCGAGTGAAAAATGCAATGGTGCTCAGTGCACCTGCTAACTTCCAAGAAATTGGGTCAGCTGATTTGCCAAAGGTTTTTTTTTTTCTTTTTTCTTTCTTTCACCCAATTAACTTTCGTAACTGTCAAACTATAAACAACATTTCTTTCTTAACAAAAGAGCATCATCTGTAGATTTTTTTTTGCCAGAGTTTGTTCTGTTCCTCAACAACAAGCTAGGACAATACCTCTGGCCTAATTGGACCATTGAAGCCCCCCCCCAATCCCCCCCCCCGTGATCATGGAATTAACAGACCTGACGTTTTCTCTGTCTGAGGGGGAGGGGCATATGTGACGTCCAAGGGTGAGGGACAGCGGCTTGGGGGGGGGGGGGGGGATCATCCAAACCTTGTCGGCTTCATCACTTGATGAAGCCCTCTGATAATTCAAACTAAAATTCTTAGCCACCATCCACTCTTTCAAAAATTCATCTCATCTGCGAGGGGGAGAGACAAGAAGAGAGAGAGAGAGAGAGGGAGAGAGAGAGAGAGAGGGAGGGAACAAGAACAAGCGAGGCGGCCCCTCTAATATTCCCCTCCGCGTATGCAGCTGATAGCATCTGGCACAGGCAAGCTCTCGAGGGAGCGCCGTAATCTGTTCCATCAGCGTTTACTACTGAACAAATTAACTAAGACAAGCACCGCTGCCTGAGCCAGCAAAATTCTTCCATTAGCAAAATTATAAAGCCATTATGGAGCACAATTTGGTCCTTTATTCAAGCACGCCTTCTCTGATAGGCGGCAAGGCCCGATGTGGGCAGATAGTCTCAGAAGCCTCTTCTATTGGTCAGAAGGAGGGTGAGGGGCGTGGTTAAAGGAGGCGGGCATTGAGAGTAGGTATCAGGATGGTTAATGATGGCCAGTGGTCGAATGGCAGGGGCCTCGGCACCCCAAAGCTCCGATTTGCTATCTAGAATAGAGCTGGCCCTTCCTCCCTACAGTGTGGCAGTATGGTTGTACCTGGGTGTGTTTTTGGTCACAGGTGGGCTGTATCGTGTGTAGGCTTATCCCCTAGGTGACGTCTGGGTGTGTTTGTTTTGGTCTAACCGTTAGCCTGCCTGCCGCTGGTCTCTGCCAAAGCTCCCACAGCTGTGAAAACACATCCCCACAGCTCTAACAGTGCTTTATTAGCGCTAACTGAGCTAAAAGTACCTCAGACACCAAAGGCCTATGGACTTTGAATAGCCCAGGCCTATTCACTTTGCTGCTCTTAACATAGCCTACTAGCCTGATGTGTTAAGGGAATTGCCTAGCTGCCTTTCTATCTCTGTGGATGTGTGGAAGACTTGAGGGTGGGAAGGATCTGTGAATTCCTGTTGATAAAAACATAATTATCCACCCCCCTATTCCCCCGGACGGGCCTCACAAGGGGTCCCAGAGATGAATGAGCGCGGGGCGGGGCGGGGGGGGAGGGGAGGGGGGAGAGGAGAGGAAGGCTGGCGCTAATCAATTTGAAGTGATTAGCCAAATCGTTTGCATAATGGGCTTAACGGCAGCGTCTGCTAATCAGTCTCGAGAGCGTCAACTTGACAGGGGCTTTTGGGAGAACGGCGTCCCTCTTCACCCCTTCTCTGATGCCCCCCTCCCCCTCTCCCCCCTCCTTATTTTCCTCTCCATTCCTCTAGATAATCTTGGAGGGGGGAGCAAGTGGAATAGCGAAGAGCTAATGCCAAGCCAGCCATGCTAACGTGTTAGCTCCTGGCGCTAACCAGACTGACCCCATTAGCATGTCCGCTGGCCTCGCGGCGGCTCACGTGGAGAGGGTAGTGCGTGTAGCCTGTCAGTCATATGGACATCCCACTGCCAGCTGCCCGAACCAGCAGAGCAAACATGACCTGGGCGTATCGCTGAGCCGGGGTTGGTCAAGCCAGGCAGGCGCAGAGTGGCTTCGTCAGCCCTCCTGCTATCCGGTTAGCCCCCCTCCCCTTCCACCACCAGTGACTGGAGAAGGCGGGGCCTCAGAGGCACTTCACGACCACCGACGACGTTGCTCCAGTTTTAGAAAGACGAGCGTCGACGGCACCGCAGTGCTCTTGCTGAGGAGGGCCGAGAGATGGGGGGGGGGGGGGGGGGAACGGACAGACAGGGCAGATGAACCCAGAGAGAGGGAGAGAAGAAAGTGTGCTGTGTACGGTATACGGTATGCTCTGTGAGCTGTGCCCCTCTAGTCCTAGCAGGGCGTAGTGGTGGTGTGGAGTAAAGTGGGGCCGTAGTCTGGCTCGCTCTGTTCCAGCCTAATTAACTTGATTTGTTCCCTGCATCTGGCTCCCAGATGTCAGCCAGCCCAGTCTCTCTCTCTCTCTCGAGGGGCCGCCTCGCTTGTTCTTGTTCCTCTCTCTCTCTCTCTCTCTCTCTCTCTCTCTCTCTCTCTCTCTCTCTCTCTCTCTCTCTCTCTCTCTCTCTCTCTCTCTCTCTCTCTCTCTCTCTCTCTCTCTCTCTCTCTCTCCCCCCCCCCCTTCCACAACGATAAGAGCTGAGATGACAGAAAGTCTGGAAGACACACACACACGCACACACAGGCTGCCATAACCGACACACACAGCAGCCCACCAATCGGACATCCTGACATCTGTCACCCGCCTCAGTCACGTTCGACCTCTCGTTGTCGTTCGTGTCGTTGAAGGCGACTTAGTTGACGTGCTCCTATTGCCCTGTACCAAAAGTCCATACGGCAGTAAAGATATTGAATTGAATGTTGATCCTGTGCTTGCCAGGCCTTACATCTCCCTCCCGTCCCCCCTGTCACAACATTGCTCATGTGAGCAGCACACCACACCGATTTCTGGAAAAGCGTGAGAAAAAGCGCCTAATAGTATTTTTTTTTTTTTTTATGTATTTTTTTTTCTTCTGCCCAGCAATACGGTTTTATAAGCCGCGTAAATGCTGCCGGCATCCAAGTGGTTTTATGACTTTTTCCACACTTCTGTCTGCAGTTAGAGCCATAGGATGTGCTGTGAGACTGGAGGGGTGGGCGTGTGTTTGTGTGCCTCTGCGCTTGCGATATTTCCACAATTTTGCCTTTAAGGAGTTGCACGTGTGCGGACGGGCCGAACCGTTGTATGCAAAGCGTTGGGGTGGTGTGGCACCCCCCCCACCCGCCCACCCGGCCTGTCTGTAGCCATGGTGCCAGGGCTAGTGCCATGTCTAGGTCCTGTCAACATGGATGGAGAGCACAGGAGAATCGTTCCCCTCCCCCAGGCCGTCTCTCCCTCTCCCTCCCTCCTTCTCTCTCGGCCTCTGCGGGAGACCGAAGAGGAGAACCCAAAAAAAAAAAAAAAGCGAGGAAGAAGGACTGTCTTGTTTGCCTGCTGATGTAAATGGTGGTCACCCCCCACAGAGCCCCCTGTAATCATTCTGTCGTTTTTTTTCCCCTTGTCCCCTCCCCCCCCCCCATCCCCTCCTCCATTGGGTCCTGCAGAGAGAACTGGACGCCACCGCCACAGCCCTGGCCAACAGACAAGATGAGAGCGAGCAGTCCAGGAAAAAACTCATCGACCAGAGCCGCGAGTTCAAGAAAAACACACCAGAGGTGAGCATCCGCTGCTGCTCACGCAGTGTGTGTCTGTGTGTGTCTGTGTGTGTGTGTGTGTTCTTGCAATGGATATGCGGCGTCATGGCCAAGCCGCAATGTGTGTGTGTGTGCGTGTGTGCGCACCCCATCATCAATGGCTCTATTGTCGTCAGAAAGGGATGTTACCCGTTCTGATGTAAGGACGGTGTGGGTGTGTGTGTGTGTGTGTGTGTGTGTGTGTAGGAAGGGGAGGGGGAAATGCAATGTAGGGGGGAAATTGTGCCCAGTCAAGCGGAGGAGACAATGTCCTCCTATTGTTCCCAACCTCCCCTGTTAAACGGTCCCTACTGCAGTTGGTATACAGTATGTCATCACGGGCTTGTGTTTATTTACATTTTGGACTGTTTCATGCTTTTCATTGGTTGAGCCCCTGATTTGTTCCTCATCGCTGGGTGCCGCTTCCCATGCCATCCTGCCCGGCTACAGGCCCCCACTGGCACTGTTCATGAAATCACTTCAGTAAGAAGCCCTTTCAACATGTACTGCATGGTAGCCAGTAGCCACGTTTGACATCTCTACGACTCTCTAGTGATCCTCCGAGAACGACCAAGGTCCACCCCCTCACCTCCCGCCACGCGCGCACACGCACTGAACTATTACACGACGACAGCCCTCCTTTTAGGGAATATTCTTGTCGCATGGCTGGCCGAGGCTGCTCCGACCAGTTTCGACCGGCCTGGCTGTTTTTCTGTGAAGTCATGTCCTGAGTTAGGGAAAACTAGCCATGCGTGTGGGCCGGGTTTGAAGGAGTGAGCAGTTCTTTATTTACAGAAAACTTCAGGGTGGATCTCAATGAGTTACCAGGGAAGACAGATTGAGAAATGCATGATTTAAAAAAAAGATATCTAGCTTCAGTTAACCTCGTTGTTTCAATCTTTTGAATGCACCAATTCCAGGAAGATTGCTTCAGATTACCGAACCTCACCAACTGGTGGATCTTGTCAGGGGGTTCTGCTGAAATATGGATGTAGTAGTCGAGCTGGCGTCGCTTTATGCAGCTAGTAGGCCTGTGGGAAATGAGAGCATCCATAATTTATTCAGCAAGAATTAATGATCAATAAATACATTAGCATAACAGCACAGTTACCGTTGAATAACAAAAGAAACTGGATCAATGCCAATCTAACATTTACAGTCTCACTTTAATCTCTCTCTCTTTGGCACCCAACATACCGACTTCTCTATCCTGCCAAGTTAGCCTTCGGACATGAGTCCACCATTTTGGAATCCCAAACAACTTGTGTACCTGCATGACCATAGATCATCAACAAAAAGCAATAGTCAGGGTATATCACAAATAACGCTAAGTTAAGTTTCTTTCAGGTAAAGACAAGTTTTTTTCAACAATACCCTATTGTTTGAGATTAACTCATGGCCTGTCAAAGTAAATGGATATCGAGTTTCAGGCCGTTCTGAATAGTTGCCTTTTTGTATGACCACTACAGGCAGTCCCCTGTATGTCAATGTACTGTCTGTTGACATCTGAGAGTCGCCGGCACTGAGCGAGCTCTGTCTCTCCCACCTCCTTCCTCCATAATACCGTCTCACCAGTTGGTTTCCACAGGTTGCAGTGTTCTCATGCTCCTAGCATGCGTCGCGGGGATGACATAAGCCTTCTATTCAGGCACGAAAAACGGCCCCGTTTTAGTGGCCGCCAGTTCCTCGGGGGGGGGGGGGGGGTTTGTTTCCCCCCCTAGAAATCTTGTAAACACCAGGAATGCGTGACCGTCCAGCTGTGTGGAGTGGTGCGGTCATTGTGTCCGCCCGACCCGCCTCCCTCTGCCCTCCTCTCGCCGTCGCTGTCACATGACCCTTTTGTGTGGGCCCCGCCGTCGCCATAGCGCTGCTCTCCTCGAACAAAGCTCGGGTAGAGAGTGAAGAGGTGAGGGGCAGAAGGGGTGGGGGCTGGATATAAAGAAGGGAGGAGACGGAGAGCGTCAGGAGATGAGATGGAGAGCGATAATAATAGTGCAAGAGTGTACGAATAGTAATGGTACAAGCCAGTATTTAACTTGTTCCTGAACAACAAGCAACAGTAAAAACCACAGTTTGTGGTTTTACTTCTTTTTCTTTCTCTCCAACACACGCGCACACACACACACACATACTGTACCAGACGTGTCTGGTTGACTACCAGGTTATCTGAGTCAGTTCCAATTTGAGGCCAATTAGACCAGGTCACTGTCATTGTCATTGGTTAGGGCAAGTCTGCCCTTCTGTCTAGCCCCCCCAAACACACACAGAACACGCTCACGTGCGTGCACACACACACACACACAACAGCAGCAGCGCAGCGGTGGTATGTGCAGTGTCAGCAGAGCCCATGCCCATGCCTCATCCTGGGCCCTGATGACCTGCCGCGCTCTGGCAAACGCAGACAGCCCCACTGCTCTGCAGACACAGAGGTCAGGAGGGCTTGACATTGAGAGCCAAGAGGACAAAGATACAGGGAAGTGGGGAGAGAGGGAGGAAGAAGGGGGAGCGGAGAGGGGAAGTTCGATTGTCCATTCAGCTTATTTGATAACTCCAATGCCAAAAGGTCATTAAAACCTAAAAAGTCTTTTTTTGCTAACTTCTGTAAAAAACGATATATGAAGGTTATTGTCCTGTGGTACATACAAACCCATTAGTTATGTTTGACCCAGTACCCCAGAGAGCGTGGACGAGTGTGTGTGAAGACCAAATATTCCCTGCCTCTTTCCCTTCTCCGAGGCTCTTGAGAGCGGGCCAGACAGTTTCCAGGGTCGGTCGGTGGCTCTGTGCCAGGCCGGACGGCAGGTGGTTCCTCCAGCGAGGAGCAGTTGAGAGTGCCGTTGCTGCAGACATATCGAGGGGCACGCGGGGCCAGCGGCTTCCTCAGAAGTCGCCTTAGTCATGCAAGGAACACCACAAACCACTCGGCCCGCAAAGCAATGAGGGGCACGAAAGCAGGTTCGGAAGTCTAGCCTGTCGAAAGAATGACGAGCCAGCTCGCCGCGTTACGGCCTGAGACGCAGAGACGACACTGCCGTTGTTGAAGTGACTATAGCGACATAACGCAAGGAACGCCGCTTCTATCAGTTTCTCTTTTTATTGGGCCTCTCGGTGGCTGTGTAATGTGGACTGCTGCGGGGATCCCTTGATGAATAACGTTGTGAAGTTCAATAACCGATATATGGATACAGGGAGTGATATAGAAGCGACTCTGTGACATCTGAGGTTGAGTATGTTGAGTTTGACGTGAACAAGTGTGCTCTTTTCCAAGGGAGAGCTGTGTGTGATAATGCCAAGGTCGTTGTGTTGGGGCCTTCTTCCATTGGTCTGTTTTGATTGCTGCTAGCCTTCACTACTGCCCTTCCCGCCCCCCCCCCTCCCCCTTTTATTCTTTCAAACTTTTTTCCCTTCTCTCTTCCTTTTTCGTTTGAAAATTCCTGCCGAGTTACCACTCCCCAACGAGTGTTGATGAATAAATGGAAAATAAAAACCTGTTTTGTCTCCGGCTCACCAATAAATCAGGCTTCTTTTCCATTTAAACCGTCCAGAGCTGCAATTTATGTTTGAGCTTAATAACCCGTTACTAAATTAATCGTGCTGGGGTTTTGGCTTGGAGGCCATGTTCTCTGGGATTCTGTGAATTCAGTACGAGAGAGAGAGAGGGAGAGCGAGAGCGAGAAGAGAGAAAAAAAAAAAAAAAAGAGAAAAAAAAATGATCTGGTTGCCAGAATCGGGCCCAGAACCCAAGGTACAAAACATCAAGGGGTTCCGGCGGAGGGGTGGAAATTTCATCCCCTCTGTCGCTCGGAGCTGGAAAGCTACCTTAATTACTGCTCTGTTCAGAGGGGGTTCGAGGTTGCTAACTCACTGTACTGTTTCATCTCCCTCAGAGGGAGAGGCGGGGGCAGTCATCGCCTGGCCCCTCTCTTAAGTGCTGAGTGTCTCTTCTTCGGCAGGGTCTTGGAGGGCCCCTTGGTTTCACCTCTGCTCCATTTCGCCTCTGAACGCACACTCTGCCGGGGTCGAATTGACTTCCGCCAAGTAAAGCAGTTTTTTTTTTTTTTGGTGTGAAAAGTCAGAAGACGGTTTTGATTACAGCCGTTTTCAGTTAAAGCTTTGTCCCTGATAACGTCTAAGTGGTTTGAAATTGAGGTTGGATTCGGGAGTCGTCTGATGTATTAATCTCTGTAATTCACGAGTCCACAGTCCTCTCGGTCCTTCATTTAGCCGTGTATGTGGAATGATAACACGGAACAGGTAGTGTAAAGACAGAGTGGGGGTTTCCAGCACTGCTTGACCTCATGGCTGTACAGTGTTGCTATTTGTCTCTGTCTGATAAACACCCGATATGTTCAGCCCCGAACAGTAACTTCTTAAAGAGACATGTCCTTCCTTTGTGTTGAAAGTAACATT
This sequence comes from Osmerus eperlanus, assembly GCF_963692335.1. Taxonomy (NCBI): domain Eukaryota; kingdom Metazoa; phylum Chordata; class Actinopteri; order Osmeriformes; family Osmeridae; genus Osmerus; species Osmerus eperlanus. The sequence goes on from NC_085036.1 coordinate 6,917,102, forward strand.
TTCTCCAATATTCACAGAATTTCTCTTCTTCCCCCCCCCTCCCATCAAGGTCGGTGTTGCTATCAAAACCTTGAATTCAGGGACGCGGGTCTTTGATAAAGATGGAAGGACTCGAAATTGAACCATTCCAGACAAATCTGCATGGAGGAGGTTCATGTGAATGTGACAGGGGGTTTTGACTCGGCCCTTTTCGGTTTGTCAGATGATATTTGGGTTTGATATTTGCCTCGCGACGTAAGAAGCCCTTTGGTCGGACATGGGGAGTATAACCATCCATCCTGTTCACGGTATGGGGAGGACTCGTAATTGCTGTTGTCAGGTTGACCTACTGGTTTCCATCAACCAGAGAGCGAAAGTTACCAAAGGAGAGAGAGAGAGAGAGAGAGAGAGGGGGCAGAACTGAGAGGAGTGGGCGACCTCTGTCAAGTGACTGTTTCTTCTAATGGTCGTCAGCTCTGGTTCTTTTTCTGAACCTGAAATGGGCTTTGAACGCCTGTTCCTTTTTCTATAGGGTTCCCTCTGTTTCGTTCGACCGACAGGATAGTGTATTTGTCCAGTCCGTATCCAAACGAATATGCTTTAAACACATCGCCGTGTAGCTTAAAATACATTTTGACGCAGGGCACGGTATCATTTTAGTCTCCACCCCTCCTGTCCCAGTATCTCAGTCGTAGGTCCAGCCGAACGCCCCTGCGCTTGACAAGCGACTAGCTGTTTGGAGCGCTAACGTGCGCCGCACTGCAATTATATCTCCTAGCTATCAAGCGTCCCACAGTGGTGCCCCGTGAATGTGCCCACGTATGCTACTGATCCTTATCCTTCCCTGGCCACAGCGGACCCGTGTTGAAACAGGCTTCCGAGTGTGATTCGCCTGTGTGTGGACAGTTGGGGCTGGGAGTGTGAAAGAGGCTTTAGTCTGATAAACTGCTCTGAAATGGCTGTTTGAGCCGCTTCCACAGTAAAACTATTTAAATAAAGCCATATTCACCCCCCCCCCCCCTCTTCAGCTCACATATTTCCACTTTGGTCATGTATTAGAAGCATTGATAGCGGCGGCCGATTTTTGTACTTTATTTCTATTTTTTTATCTTCTTTCCCAAACATATTTGTCAGTGCATTTCACCACATGTAAATACCTTAGCCGGCCTAAGTTGGCCTTTTGATAGGAACTCAATTCCAAGTATTTAATCACGACCAGAAGCCGTTTGCATATTAAAAGGGTGTTTACAGACCGTGCGAAAAAATACCATTCCTCCTACTCAACAACATCAATAAAATCAGCCAGTTGGACACTGCAAAACGCTACTTGAGCGTTCTCTGTGGATGGGAGCAACCAGACATTTCTGTTTTTAGAATGTTGTTTCTCTTTATCTGAAATCAGAGTAGGCCGAACATGAGATGGCTAGATCCAGTTCAAAGCACCCAGACTTGTGGTATTTCAAAAAAAGCTCAATATGCATAACCGATCAATAGAAGAAAATCAATCTTGGCAGCTAAGAGCAGAAATCGTGTTTGTCGGCTTCTCGTTTTTTTTGTTTCTTTTTCCTTTTTTTCTTTTCGTTCTGTGCTCACTTGATGTGGTCCTCAGAAGGCTTTCGGCAGCCATTTTGGGCCCTCTGCTCAGCAGTAGCTCACCCCCTCCACCCACCCAGCCTTCCATCACCCTGCGACTGGGAGCCTGTGCGGCCCCCGTCTGCCTGCCTGAGAAATGTGCTGTTGCAGTGCCGGGGGATTTCAGAGGCCTGCCAGGCCCTATCAGAGGGAGCAGCAAAGTGAGCGTTCCTGACAAAGTGAATATAGTAATTAGGGCTGATCCGTTGGCACGGCGCCCAACCCCGGCTGACTGGCGTCTCGCACAGTTAATTATAGCCCTCCTGTTTAACACGACGTGGGGATATTTACCAGCCAGACGAGCCGGGGAACGAGAGGAAAGCGACCGAACCGCGAGCCCGTCGACGCCTCCCTCCCCTTCACTCCGCCTTCGAAAAACCTCCACTATTGATTTCAGAGGCGGGCTCGGTAATCCAGGCTGACTGTGGAATTTGGTGGGAGGATGGGGGGGGGGGGGTGTCGGAGTGACGTGGTCTTGTCTCCCACACAGCGCAGGGGGGGGGGGTGGTGGGATACGGTGAGGGAATGTCCCCCTACGACGGGACCCAGGCAGACCCACACAGGGACTGCAGTGTTGGAGCCTTCACATACTCACACACACACGCAGACACACACACACACTCACTGCACACACACTCACTCACTCTCACACACACACTTTCTCAGACACACACACACACAAAGAAGCACAGTCAAGAATGAACTTATTAAGTTAGCGCTATGCGATTAGCATTTTCCGCCACATTCACGCTGTAAGTTAAGCCATGGTAAAGTGAATGGGGGCGAGTGAGTCCGTCAGAACAGTAACGGAACAGTATGTATATGTGTTAGAGTATGATCAGTGAGTCTGCGGACGTGTGTGTGTGTGCGAGGGCCGTGTGTGTGTGTCTGCAATGGCCGTGTGTGTGTGTGCGAGGGACGCAAAGCCGTGGCGTCAGTGAGGTACACCCACACACAAGAGAGTGACCTCTCAACCTGACCCCCACCCTCCATCATTTCCCCTCTTGTCTGAAGCCGAGGGGGCCTCATCTCCACCCCCCCCCCCCCTGCCCCTCTTCCTCCCTCCCCTCAAACGTCAGGGCTGTAAATCTGAATTCCTGCTCTCCCGTAAGACCCCAAAAGGAATGGAAATGGCCCAGATAATATAGCTAATCCCTATGGAACTTTCCCACGAAGGACCCTCCCACAGCTCCCCAGCCAAACCCCCAACCCCACAATCACATTTAATATATCATTAATTATTACAATTACCTCGAGCAATGCTCTTACAAGCGTACAGTGTTCTTAAATGTTCCGCGTTTTTTTTTCTTCCCAATATGTCACGACACATTGAAAGATTACGAGGCAATGATCTAATCGGGTTTGAATGATTCTGTTGTGCAGATGAATATACGGCCTTTCCCATAGACCAGAGTGTGGGGGAGATAGGTGCTCTTAGCCGAGAATGAGCTTCTAACCCTTTGGCCTTGGAGGTGTGAAGCTTTAAGCCTGGGGGGAGTCAGTTTCAGGTCAGGCAATAGTATATCCCTATAGATAATATCTCTCCCTGTCACGGAGCGGCCATTTTGGGGCTTAATGCGCCAAGCTTGCCTCCATACCTGATGGCGCCTGGATGACTGGGCCAAAAAATTCAAACGCGACACACGCTCGCACTGCGGATACAACGACGACAAAAAAAAGTCCCAACCATTTCCTTTTGAGCATTCTCCCCTTCCTCCCCTCCCCATCATTCTATCTTTTTTAAGCTCACTTGTTTAATGCACTGGTACATTGCATATCTGCCTCAAGGATTTGGTCCATCTGGTCAGCTAATGCTACGCTTGATGGAAGAGTGGAACTGACAGGAGTTGAGCGCATGCCATCCCCTCTTCCACTCGGAGCCCTGTGATTAGCTAGCTGCTTTTCCAGCGGCACTCTGGGAAATAAAGAGGCGCTTTTTGGAGGGCTGGAGGGGGCCGGTGGAGGGGGCCGCTGGATGGGGCATCGTCGGGGGGCACGCCAGCCTGGGTGCTGCCCAAGCCAGGACGTGGTACTCTGGGAGACACACAGGATACCAGGGCAGACATGGCCGCCCTGCAACAGAATGGGGGCTAATTTAAGGCTCGGCTCCACCAGAGGGTCGTTTTAGGCCTCTGTTTCCTGTCGGGGAGTCAGGAACTGTGGGGCCGTTAATCCCAAATGGAAGAAACCATTGTCGCACAATAAGGGTGTTTTTTCTTCCCTCCCCACACACACACACACATGCTATTAGGACCAGAGTTGTGGATGGTAGCTTTACGTACCGAAGAGCACCACCCACTCAACGTTGAAAACACATGGGGTTTTTTGGGGGGGGGGGGGGGATAGCGGTGACCCAGAGCTGGCCCGGGGTGGTAAATGAAAAAAAAAAAACAGACGTGATAGAACTCGGTAGAAGCGAGGGAACATTAGTGCAGCCCAGAGTGGCGGTAGATGGTACATCTTAGCTGGCCTCTCCGTGCTGGACAGGGTGGCCAGGGAGCACTGAATCCAAATGAGGAGGAAGGGGGCCCCAAGTATAGACTCCAGATCAAGCGATTAGAGAAGCGGGAATTGGATATGCTCTCGCTAGGCTCTGTGTAACCCCCGCCCCCCTCCCCCACCCCCCCCCTCCCCCACTCCCCCCCCTCCCTCCTCTTGCTTTCCGTGTCTGTGTGTGTGTGTGTGTGTGTGTAAAGGGGGGCATGATTGCTGTGCACAAGGCCATTAGACAGACAAGGAGTGGGGAATAGAGCTCTCCCTCTGGAATTCAGTCCCCCCCTCCCCCCCTCTCTCTCTCCCTCCCCTCCCCTCGCACCTCCCTGCATCCCAGCATGCCTAGGGGCTCGCGGGCCCATCCGTCTTCCTGTGTCTGCACTGATGACAGCAGATCTGTCAACCCCCCCCCCCTTCACCCCCCCCGTCCCACCACCATACCCCTAACCCCCCGAACCCGGTTCTCCCTTAAACCAGCTCCCCTATCAATCCCCCACCCCCATTTCAGTGTTCATAGTCGCTCTGGTCAAGATAAGGCCCGCTGACAAATGCCCGCGCACACACACATTCTGTGAAAACGATCCCTATCCATTTTTTGGTTGTTAATGGAAGTGTTGGTGTAGCCGTCTGCAGAGGAGCACGTCAGGGAACTGTAGTTTTCATCTTGTTCCTGCGCTGTTCTAATTCTTCATTTGTTCCATTCTCATCCTGTCTGATTGAGTGCGGAGGCCTAAAGCTGTTATTTGCAGATTGTCAGGAAAAGTATTCAGGCAACTTCGCACCCGGCACACAAAGCGTGCGGCCGAATATGTAGGTGTTAGGATTGAAGCACGAATTCCAAAACCCAGAGGGAACGGTGTGCCTTTGTGAGAAATGTTCCGCCAAGCCTGCCTGTCTGTCTGAAAGTGCCATTTTATGTTAATCCCGGGCTGTAATTTGACTTTTTTTTAATGACTAGTTTTGGTGGCTTTGTTTTTGTGTACGTCTCCGAGTCTGTCTGCTGGTGTGTGTGTGTGTGTGTGCGTGTCTCTGTATCCCCACCGAGCAAGTGTGTCTCTTGTGTCTGGCGTGCGTGCGTGTTTACGTGTACATGTACTTTTGCGGTCACATCCTCTATCCTTTTTTTCCCCCCTCGTCTCCTCCTCCTCCTCGGTGTCGCTCGACGTCTCCCTCGCTGGGTGGTCGAGAGGCGGGAGCCATGGGCTTGCCCGGGCATCGGGTTTCAAGGCGGGAGGGAGGGGAGGCTGGCTTCTGTCACTCAGGGCTTTCGTCGGGGTCGTGTGTGTCGTCCCCCAACCCCCCCCCGCCCCTCTCCCCCCCTTCCGACACACACACAGGCTCCTGACACACACTCCTGACACACACGCACAGCGCGTCACCACTGGCGCGGCCCTCCTCCGGCGAAGGCTCTATTTACACAGGCTCCTCTTACAGCCAGTCAACAGTCCGCTTGCCTT